>NW_006159799.1:0-4083 GCF_000334495.1 Tupaia belangeri chinensis
ATATATCTGTGTCTCTGGTGAGTGTGTGTGCCCTATAGCAAAAATCTCTTTAAGCACACACACACACACACACACACACACACACACACACAGAGAGAGAGAGAGAGAAAACTACCTGAATTAGTCCTCCCTCTGCCTTTTACTTTTATGAACACACTGATGTATCCTGACACTACCACTCTCTCAAGCTTGGTTGGAAGTCAAATTTGGAAAATGACTATCATGTGAGGAAGGGTTCTTAACAAAGTGCAAAGGCTTCAAGGGTCTGAGAACTAAAATGAACCACAATTTTTTTCTAGCTTATGCTATTCCCCCATCATTCTTGAGGAAGAAAATCTATGACTTTCAAAATATTTTTTAAGAGATGGGGTATTACCATGTTGTGCAGGATGGCCTCAGTCTGTGATCCTCCTACCTCAGCCTCCCAAGTAGCTGTCTGCTCTCAAGGCACCGCTTTAATTCCATTCACCACAAACCTTTTGAAATTCTCTAGTCTTGTCATACCTTTTAGAGGCTCTATTTCAATTTTTTTATATCCCTTCCTATGCAGATATTTTAGTATTCTATATTATTTTCTGACAATTATTATTTTTGTTTGGTCCCAAAAGTCAATGACAATTTTAAATTGAGAAATTAAAAAAGAAAAAAACCTGCATTTTTGCCAATCAACACACAAGGGGGATTTGAAGTAAATAGGTAAATACTCAATTGACAAATGACAAACAGTAACTTCCAAGAAGATTAAAATATGCCAACAGCTGTTACCTTTAATCAGAGCAAAAGTATGTAGAAACCTATAATATCAGGTGAATTCTGATTTTTATTGTTTTTAATTTAATTTCCTGCACGACAATATGTGCTCACCAGAGAGACAGAGCTGGAAAGTGAGAAAGCACACCCAGGGGGGATGGCCATGCCACAGTTCCTTTTTCTCCATTCTCCTCTTGGGTTCTTTTTTTCTTTTCTTTTCTTTTTCTTTTTCTTTTTTTTTTCTTGGACACATGCACACATGCATACACACCTGGTGAGTCTGCCAAGTCACCGGGTCTGGGACTTTAACCCGCAGTCAACCATGTCGGATCCAGCCACCTAACCCAGTGCCAACAGCTGCCTCCCATTATTACTTTTTAATCTGGGGGGAGAGGGGGTGGAAATAATGTGCCTTTATCTCTTTCTCCCCACACTTTAAATAAATGACTTAAAAAAATCTTCTCTGGAACCCATCATATACTGAGTATATTGTCATCATTATTCACTTACACCTCCACCTATGTGTCCTTGAAAAACTGCACACATATAATACAAATTTTAAATGGTATTTTAAGAGTTTTTGAAAGCACCATTAAAATTGCATATCTTTCAGGCCAATAGAAGTTCAAGTAAGAGTGTTTTTCTCTAAAACTTGCCTGTAGAGCCCAAATTCATCCACAAACTATAATCCTTTCTCACCATCTTTCTGTAAGTGAATGAGGAATAATTAGGATAGTCAGATTTAGCAAAGGCAGAGATATGACATTCAGTGAGATTTGAACTTCAAGTAAACAGCAAATACATTTTTAGTAAAAAAACAGTGTGGGACATAATTATACTACAAAACAGCATGTTTGTGCAAAGTTCAGATTCAATTGGGACCTTTTGCTTGGCCTGGAAGTGTTATCATCCATGTGTTTGGACATCACGAAGTTTTAAAAACCAGGGGATCTGTATCGTGACATCTCATCTGAGAAAACAATTAAGGCCAGAAACAGAAATACTCTTAAAATATGCCTAACCAGGAGGAAGCTGTGTTTCCATTGACCTAAACAGTAAACAAAACAACATTCTTACAACAAAAAGAGAAAAATCACTTTTTGCATAAGCATCTCATCTTCTAAAATCTGGTTGGAAAAATCAGTTCTCTATGCCATGTCTGCTCCAACATTCAGCATTAGTAGTACTCTCCATAACCTTGAGTGAATCTAATAAAAAACATAAAATGAACAAAGAAGCCTAACAAATTAAATGAACCTATTATTTCATTGCACAATAGATTTTAGTTTTGCCCCAGGGAAGTCTTATTTACTTCATTATTATTAAAAATGTCAGCAATATTTTGCCTGCAAAGAACATGTATTTTTCCTACTACTTTTTCATCTTACTCAAAGTCCCTAATTGTATGTTTTATAAGTCATAGGAGGTCTTAATTGTTGCTTTTCAGTACAGTCTCTGACTCCCAAGGTGGCATTTTGTTAAATAGATTTTGTTCTCGCAGAGTTGTTGGGCATTTACAAAAAATAACAACACACCACAAGAAAAGCATGTTTGGTGTGATTTTTCTCTTTTGCGTGACCTTCAAAAGTAGAACTAATAGGGCCTCATTAAACCAAGTTTCTTCTTTTATTGATTTCATAATCTTCATTTTCCCTGGTGCAGCAAAATCTACAAGCTACCTTATCATCCTCTCTCTTCTCTCTCTCAACCATCCCTCATTTTGAAACTTATAAATAAATGTAATGGAGAGAGAAATAATGAAATGAAAACTGGGATGAGCTTCTGGAATTCTCCCCCTTCCACCTTTGCCTTACTCATCTGAGTACTTGGATCCTAATCAATTTTCACTGTGTCATTAGTACTCTAAGCCTGCCCGCTCCCCCCTCAAAAAAAAGAAAGAAAGAAAAAGAAAAGAAAAAAATAACCCTGAAAACTGTTCCCCTTGAATTTGAGAAAAATTAAAGAACTTCTTAAGAAAATTGATCAGAATTGTTGTGGAGAGTAATTGAGGATTGGGAATTTGGGGTATTATATTTAAAAGCTGGATTTTGGTTAATAATTTTTCAAAAGGATTTGAGAGAGGGACTGAGAGAATTAAATGTGATAAAGCATGTGAAGTCTATTATAGAGAGGGCATGGCACCTGAAAAATGCTTCATAAATACTGGGAATATTTAGGGCTAGATTCATTCCTCTTGTACATGAACCATTACAAGCTCTACAAAGAAGTTAGGAAACAAATTCTTTAGGAGAGAAGTTATCTTCAGGAGCATGTTTACAAGAAAGAGCATTTTTTCTAGTCCCATGTGATCCAGAGTAATGTTAAATAATAAAAATGGTGTCCTAGATGACATCATGCAGTAAAAAGAAATGTAAGTATGAGGACAACTTCACTACTTCCTGTCTGGTATATCTCAAAACAGCTTTGCTTGAAAGGGTGCTTCATCATAGGTAGGGCCAACAATCTTGTCTTCTCCAAAACACATTTGGCTTTGAAATTTCCGTTCATCTGCAATGTGTGGGAAATGGGGTTATCTCTATTTGTGTCAGGCTTGCTGACCTGCAGTGAGCAGTGACAGTCACAACTGTATCCCTCAAGCGTCTCTATCTTCTCTGTCCCTCACCCCTCAGGACCACAGTCTAGCTATGCCACAGCCAAAGAAGTTCAGTCCCTCAGCTGAAAAAACTCCTGGAGTTACATCATCCCTTTTCAGACCTTACCAAAACTGAAATGGAATAATTTTTACTGTCAACCCTCATTCCTCCCTTCGTCATCTTACTTTTCTCCTGGAGCCACATCCTGGGATTCTTGAATCTGGTCACTTCATGTTGTCTGGGACCCATCACTAGAGATCATCACTTGTGCCCATTCCCACCCCATCTCTGCACCTGTAAGCAATTGCTTTTTCTCTTCCCTAGGCTCTAACCCCACTCTAGCTTATTCCTTTGAATCCTCAACCAAGAGAGTATTACCATAAATTCTAAACTAGGAAGTACTTTTAGATGGTACAGGTTATAATAGTAACAAAAGTCAAAGCAAACATTCATTGAGCATATCATATGTGACTTGTATAGTCCTAGCATTTCTAATTTACTCAACAATTCTATGAGGTAGATACTGATTTTATCTCCATTTCATAGAAAACCAAGCTGGCAGGAATAAAACAATTTGCTCAGGGTCAATATTTAAGAAGGTTGCAGAGTAAGGATTTAAACAAAGGGTCCTTGAGTCTAAAGTCAGATTTGTTCACCACTATTATAGTATCCATTTACTTTAAAGGGCATTATCACCCGAGATTCTTTTAAACTGTATGAATATTTTTTAAAACATAAA
>NW_006159799.1:4802-57915 GCF_000334495.1 Tupaia belangeri chinensis
TCAACAACTTGGGAACACCCAATCAATCTAGATTATAGCTGTTACTTGTTGATAAATCAACACCATGTCGTAAACTAAATGCAGCCCCAATTAAAGCATAATAATTGTGATAGTATGGAAAAGTAAGACTGTAGCAAACTGACTCCCCCATAGATAATAACCATAAACTCTTGAGAGAATGCAACAGACAGTTATCTAAGAGCCCTGGAGAGAGAGAATAAAACCAGGCAGATTTTGGAGTAGAGTCAACACATGGACAAAGTGACAAACACTGGATGAGTTTCTCAGTTGTGGAATTTTGCTCTGAGGATAATAAACCTGGTCTGTCATCTCCATCTTTCTGGACTGAGAAAATAGAATAAGCTTCCTTAAGTGTGGGGACACGTTTAGAGAGAGAACCTGAGGTGTGGGGACATGCTCTGAGCAAACACCACCTGTCCTTTTGGGGTTTGGCAGAACCTTGTAACTTGTCCTTTCCTTGACCTTTGCTGCAGACAGAGCAAGGGTGGAAATTGCTAGGGGCGGGCCAACAGACACATCTGATGGACTTCAAGAAACATCTTGACCCCGATTAGCAAAGTCCAATCCCTGCTCTGCATCTGAAAGGCTCTTTAGCTTTCTCTGGGTGTGGTGGTACACTCCTTACGGAGAAGTTCTTTAGCTTCTCCCCCATGCCTACAGCTAGACTTCTCTGCATTAGAAAAGAAGATAAGGAGACTTTCTCTTGATGGGATTATCGCTAAGGGATACACCTGGCCCAGTATGACTAAGCCCTTATAGATTTGTTACCTGCTTCTTATTGTCTGTAACCTGGCAACGAATGTATGAAGTATCATGAAGCATACATGTGTAACATCTCCTTATACTATAAATAAAGAGGCCAAATTTGTCTGGGTGGCTCAAGCAGCAGCTCAAGCAGTGGCTCAGCTGCGGCACATGTTGCTTAGGCTACCTAGGCTCAGGCTGCCTGTGTCCATTTCTACTCTATCTTTTTGTCTCATTCTTTCCAATTGCCCAGTCCTCTCAAGATGGAGGGCTTTCTCTTTCTTGTCCTTTTTCTCTTCTTCACCAGCAGCCCCCTAATCATGATTCAGCTAGAGACAAGCCCCAGGGTGGACACCGACACTTAAGCAACCAAGGCCAGTGGAAAGAAGTTTATCCTAGAAAGGAGAGCACCAGAGAATGCAAAACCCAAATACAATGTATCAACTCTGCTAAAATCTTTGACTGTCTATTAAATTACTAATGTTTCATGTGTCTAACCTAGAACCTAGGTTATGCCCTACCAACCTGCTTACAGAAAAAAAAAATCTTTATAAAAATGTAACAGCATATAGCATCCAAAATATTTTATTTATAGTACTCAAGACTCAAACTAAAATTACTCAACATTGAACAGCAAATAAAATAACATCTATTTGAAAAGGAAAAGGTAATTTGAAAAGTTCAATCCCAAGATGTCCCAATGGTTGAAATCACAGCCTAGACTTTAAGACAGCTATTATAATCATAATCCATTGGTAATATTCTCATAATGAATGAGAAACTAGGAAGTCTCAACATGGAAGCAGAAAGTATTACAAAGTAATAAATGTAATATCAGAACTTAAAGATACAGTATTTGAAATTTAAAAATCCACTTGAAGGACTTAGGAAAGAGTCAGTAAACTTGCACATACATTAATACAAAATATCAAACCTGAAAAATAGAAAGAAAATATTTGTAAAATTAACAGAGACTTAGAGATGTGTTTGACACTATCAAAGTTGTTGCAGATAGCTGCTACTGAAATCACTGGAGAGAAGGGGAGAAAAGGACATTTGTGGGACACAGTTATGGTTTATTACCTGTTGATGATGACGTGCATAGTATTCTCAACTGGGCTGGTCCAAGGCTATATCAATCTGAGAAAAGTCTCTTTAAAATCTAAATGCTGCATAGTGATTGAATTTATAAATAATACTAATGAATAACAAATTTTTTTTTAAAAAGAGAGCCGAAATGGGCAGAAAGAATACTTAAAGGAATAATGGTCGAAAACTATCCACATTTGATAAAATACATACATTCAACAAGCTCAGAAAATCTTAATCATGATAAATATGAAGTAAATCATATCTAGGAAAATCATATACAAACTGTTGATAACCAAAAATAATAGATATAAAGAAATAAAAGACATAAGGAAAGAGCAAATCAGAAACCATGGAAAGCAAAGGATCAAAAGCACATCTTTAATATACCAAATAAGAAATCAATAAGAGGTTAACTCAGAATTCTACATTCAGTTAAAATAAATTCTAAAGAATGCATGTAAAATAAAGACGATTTCAGATCAGATAAGTGAAACTAAGGAAATTTGTTTGTAGTACATCTATACTCAAGAAATGCTAAAGGAAATTTTTCAAGCTGAAGAAAAATAATACAAGAGTGGTACCTCAGGAAGGAATGAGGAATACTTAAAATAGTAACAATATATATTACTATAATAAAATATTTCCTTTTAATTCCTTTAACAGGTAAATGACCATTTAAAGCAAAAATGATAAAATTTCCTTATGGAACTTATACTCAATAGAGACACAACACCATTGGCATAGAGTGAAGGATGAAAAGGAGTTTGTCAAATGCAAGTGAATATTTACAGTTTATTTTCCAAACCTGAAAAACTAAATAATGATCCTATAAGATTATAATCCCAAGAAGTTACAGTTACTGTAGGCAAGATCCAGTGATGAATGCTAAAATTAGTGAGTAAATGTTAAGAATAGGATAATTGTATAGCCTCAAAGGATCTTCCCTCATAATATTCGTTAATTTCAGAAAGAACGATAGCAGTGAAAAGACAGCTCTCAGAATGCGAGAAAATATTTGCAAATTATTTCTCAAACACGGCATTGAGGAATACATAAGGAACTGAAGTGGCTCACCCATTTAAAAAAAAAAAAAAGAAAGAAAGAAAGAGAGAGAGAGACTAATCCAATTTAAAAGCAGGCAAATTAATCAAACAGACAACTCTCCAAGGAAAACTAATAGCCAAGAGCCATATAAAAAAATGGTCAAAGATGTTCACCATAAGGGAAATGCAAAGTAAAACTACAATGAGATATCATTTACCCCAGTTAGAATGGCTAGGATCAAAAAATATAAAGAATGATAACTGCTGGCAAGGCTGTGGTTAAATGGGAACTCTCTTACGCTGTTGGCAGAAATGTAAATTAGTCCATCCTTTGTGGAATACTACACAGCTGTAAGACATAGTGAGATCCTATTGTTTGACTCAAAATAGATTAATCTAGAATATTTAATGTTGAGCAAAGAGAGCTAGACTTTAAAAGATACACATTTTACATTCCAACTCAATGTATACTGAGTGTCTGCCCTTTATGACAGATTGAGAGATCTGAAGATGTGATAGTGGGGAGGATCACTATGGATGCTAGTGACAGTAAGCAGAGAAAGTGGGTGGTGAATGGGGGGTGTAGGAAAAAAAAAGAAAAAAGATTATATAATAAATGATAAGCTTTTGTTTACAAGAGAAAAATCAAAACTTCTTTTTTGTATTGTCTGAAATAGTTTGCAACAGTATGTTTCTGTTCATTTAACTTGCCATCAAAAGTGCACTTTGCCTAAAAGAAAGGACTGATGATATGCAATGTGTTTACAATCTTGTGAGATTATACTTCACCATTAAATTTTATCTGGAAGTTATTATTATAATTATCACTGTATTTTTGGTACATGTGAAATCGTAACTGAAATTTATTTTGCCAATGTTTTCTGAATAAACCGACAAAGATTTTAATAGAAAAAGAATACCAACACAATGGAGTTACAACAGGTATACCTTGCTAGGTCAATTCTAAGTTGATGAAAGCTTCTTGCTATGGATTTAAATTTCTTCAATGGACTTAAACTTACATTATTACCCTTCCCCAATTTCATATAGGTGCCCAGTTATTACTGTATTTGTTTTAAATCAATAAAAAGACTAAATAAAAAAAAAGATAAAAGAAAAAAGGAGCACACAGAAGAGAAGCAGGAAAGTAAGATAACAAAGGACAGAAGTTTTCTTTTTTAATCTCATCTATGTAATACAATTTATGTGTATGGATATGCACTTAAAGAGGTTGCACAACATCAGAAAGTGATTAATGGGATCATTTTAGGTCATTGGATTTCAAGTGAGTTTTTAGTGTCTCTCTTACATTTCTATGCATTATACAAATGATTCCAAAGAGCATGGGCTAATTATGTAAACATAAATAACAATAAGCCTGTTGTTACCGAGAGGAAAAAAAATGCACTAACTAGTAGAGTAAAAGGAACTTCAGAGGTAGTTGACTCAGTTTCTGCCCACTCAAATCTTGAAACAGATTACATTTTTCTGATATGACAGTGATACATAAGACTATTACTTACAGTGGAAAAACATTGAAACTGTGTTAGATCCTCTGATTCTTTTCTTTCACTTCAAGGAACTACTTTGTTTCTTAATGTCCATTGTTTCTCAGAGGATAAAATTCAGTCTCGCTCCTATAAATCTTATTTATTTATTTATTTATTTTTATTTTTTTGTGGAGTGGTTTTTGCTATAGGGTGCGTGCACTCGCCAGAAAGACAGAGAGAGACAGAGAGACAGAAAGCGAGAAATCATCCCCCAGGGGGGATGGCCACACTGCAATCCCTTTCCTCCATTCTACTCTTGGGATCTTGGGCACACACGCACACATGCCCGGCGTGAGTTTAAGCCACCAGGTCCGGGACTAGAACCGCGGTGGACTATATGGAAGTTCAGTGACATAGTTAAAGAGGTTGCACAACATCAGAAAGTGATTAATGGGATCATTTTAGGTCATTGGATTTCAAGTGAGTTTTTAGTGTCTCTCTTACATTTCTATGCATTATACAAATGATTCCAAAGAGCATGGGCTAATTATGTAAACATAAATAACAATAAGCCTGTTGTTACCGAGAGGAAAAAAAATGCACTAACTAGTAGAGTAAAAGGAACTTCAGAGGTAGTTGACTCAGTTTCTGCCCACTCAAATCTTGAAACAGATTACATTTTTCTGATATGACAGTGATACATAAGACTATTACTTACAGTGGAAAAACATTGAAACTGTGTTAGATCCTCTGATTCTTTTCTTTCACTTCAAGGAACTACTTTGTTTCTTAATGTCCATTGTTTCTCAGAGGATAAAATTCAGTCTCGCTCCTATAAATCTTATTTATTTATTTATTTATTTTTATTTTTTTGTGGAGTGGTTTTTGCTATAGGGTGCGTGCACTCGCCAGAAAGACAGAGAGAGACAGAGAGACAGAAAGCGAGAAATCATCCCCCAGGGGGGATGGCCACACTGCAATCCCTTTCCTCCATTCTACTCTTGGGATCTTGGGCACACACGCACACATGCCCGGCGTGAGTTTAAGCCACCAGGTCCGGGACTAGAACCGCGGTGGACTATATGGAAGTTCAGTGACATAGCCATTATGCTAACTGCTGGTCCCTCGGCTCCTATAAATCTTTGACAAAGTTAATCAAATTAATGGAGAAATAACTTGCTAAATAAACATGTGAAATAAAAGATAAAAACAAGAAATCTTTGGTAATTCAAGAAGAGTTTATGCAAATAACACTTTTTATTTTTTACTCATTATCACTTATCTACTGATTTCATAAACATATTTTAACAGTGTCTATATACCAAGCACTGACCTAGTTCCCCCAAAACAAAAAAGTTTGTCTCTGTCATAAGTCATTTTAGAATCCTGTGAAAACATTTTTTTAAAAATTCCAGATTACAAAATACTTATGATAATAAAAAATAATACATGAAGGAAGGACGGTTGATTAATTTTGATTGTGGAGGGTGAGAACGAAACAGAAAAGAGAACAATCAGGGAGATGCATTTCTAGAAGGAGGTGATGTTTGCCACTAGTTCTGAAATCTCAGCATGAGCCTAGGAACTAAGTTAAGAAACGAGTTAAAAAACATTCCAGGCAGAAGAAACAAAACATTCAAAGGTACAGAGTTTGGTGAAACAATGTGTTGAGAAAATGTAAGTGGTTCAATATAGTGAAAGCAAAGATAACACAAGTGAAAGTGATTCCAACAATGGAAGCCAGAAAGCAGACAGGGCTGACTACTCATGAAGAAAATTACATGCCATTCTATGGAATCTGAGTGTTAGTCTACACAGTAAAAACTACTAAAGGTATCTTTGTTTTTTGTTACAGGATGTGTGTGCTTGTGAAGACAGAGAGGGAGAAAAAGTGAGAAATTCTGAGCCCTCCCTTGAGGAGGGGCAGTCTTGGCAAAATCCCTTCTTCTCAACTCTCCCACCAGTATTTTGGTACACTCGTACACACACGCACCCGGTGTGATTTTCAAGCCTGGATCTGGGACCCAAATCACACAGACAGCCATGTGGGATTCAGCCACATTAACCTCCATGCCATCTGCTGGCCCCAAAACTACTCAAGGATTTTTTAAAGGAAGAAACTTAATTATATGTTAATTTTAGAAAAATCACACTAAAATTATGAGATAGATTGGAGATGGGCAAGATACAGGCAGGGAGACAAGCTAACAAGGGGTTGTATTAATCCTGACTAGAGAAACAGAGAATGGGAACTTGAATAGTGGATGGAGAATGGAGTTGTCTGATGAGAGATGAAGGGTCATTATAATCTAAAATTACTGTGATTTGATGAGCAATAGACATAGGGGTTGAAGGAGAAATTGAGTCCAGAAAGTCCCTGGCAAGAATGAATAAGGAGAAAGTGATGTTACTTTCTGAGATGATAAATACAGAAGAGGAAGCAATTCTGAGAGTGTTTTACGAGATATGGCAAGTCAGGAAAACTGCAGGAGCTTTTGCTGAAGGTGAGCGACCGCAGCTAGAAATGCCAAGCGGAGTTAGTATTTAGAACCCAAATCAACCATTGCTTCCTAGGAAGCAATGACATGCTATTCAAATCAGGAAAAAAAGAATCAGAGAAGCCTGCTGGATAAAGTGAAGGGAGAGAAGAAAGGGTCACAGAAAGACAAATTAGGAGGAGAGGATGAGAATAGAGTAGAGGGAAGGGAGGTGACATGTAAGTAACATTTGAAGCAATTAAACTTTTCACTAGCCTCTGCCTGAACCATCAGATTGTGAAGTTTCAAAGAGCTATTAGTAAGTGCTCTGTTCTTTAGAGACAGAATGAGTTATTAATCTTTTGTAACTGGAGTCATTTCCTCTGGAATTCTGCATGTCAGACTAATAGGATTTTATAAAAGAATATAATGAGTTTAGAAATTGATTTAATGCTACGTGGCCCACTTCTTTAATAAACCAAGTTCCACATCCAGCCCTCCTGCATCCTTACCTGGTCTAGTCCTTGGACAGAGTCCACCATTTAGGCTCCTGCCATTGTCCATAAAAATCTTCCTAGGCAAGCAAAGGTGTTATGAACTGAATGTTTGTGTCTTTCCAACATTCATATGTTGGAGCCCTGACTCTCAACGTGATGGTCTTTAGAGATGGGTGTTTAAAGGAAATTAGGATAAAATGAGATTCCAAAGGTGGGGCCCTTGTGACAGGATTAGTGCCCTTCTAAGAACAGACCAGAGAGCTCTCTTCCTCTCTTCCCCTCTCCCTGTACCCATACAACGAGGTCACACAGAGAGATGGCAGTTGTCTACAAGCTGAGAGAAGACGACTCAGAAGGAAACTTTCTATGCTGGCCTCTTGATCTTCCCAGCCTCCAAAACTGTGAGAAATAAGCTTTAGTTGTTTAAAACATCCTGTGGGTAAAATTTTGAAGTGGCAGTCCAAGCAGACTAAGATGAATGAACATTGCAGATTCCAAGAACACCACAGAGAGGCCTTGTGTCCCAACCTGATGCATGTCCATAAGCAGCACCCGACCAAGTCTAAAAGTTCAGTTGCCTTAATAAGAGAGTAATACTTACCTGGCAGGGGAGATACCATGATCATGAAGGTGGTTTCCCCAGGGCAAGGCTTATCCATTGCACTCCGGATGTGCTGACCCCTGCGATTTCCCCAAATGTGGGAAACTCGACTGCATAATTTGTGGTAGTGGGGAACTGCGTTCGCGCTCTCCCCTATGTAAAAAAATAATAATAAAAATAAATAAATAAATACGAGAGTAACCTCCTGCATTTAATCTTTCTAGACAACAGGCCAGAACACAGAGACATTATCAGAAAACGAACAAGCCCTCAGGGGAGACCAACTCCTCTTAATGCCAAAGAGAAAAAAAAGATTATAGGTAAGAGAAAAAGTATTATAAAACAAAATCTGGAGGAGGAGAGAAAATTAAAGTCAACTTCTCCAGTCCTTTGCCATTACTAGGTATTGTCAACCTCCTTGTAGATTAAAAAAAAAAAAAAAGTAAGACATCCAATAGCACCTAGATAACTATGTCACTCACTACCAAATGATGTGTGACAAAATCTCAAACTTAAAGTAGAGGATTTCTCTGAAGTAGACAGTTCCATTATTGGATCCACAGTTGACTTGTGATGTGCCAGAGTGACCAGAAATACAGTGTCAATGAGCTATGTGGTGAGCAAAAGATCAAAGATATGAAGATACAGCTCACAGAACCATTACATGTTTCTCTATCTTTCTACCTATCTTATCTTTTTTTTTTTAAGAGAGGTTTTTTCTATAGGGTGCGTGCACTTGCCAGAAAGACAGAGGGAGAGAGAGAGACAGAAAGTGAGAAATCACCCCCCAGGGGAGATGGCCACGCCACAATCCCTTCTCCTCCTTTCTCCTCTCAGGATCTTGGGCACACACGCACACACACCTGGCGTGAGTTTAAGCCACCGGGTCCAGGACTCAAACTGTGGTTGACTATATGGGAGTCCAGTGACATAGCCATTACACTAACTGCTAGTCCCTCAACCTATCTATCTTTTTGTTGTTGTTGTTGTTATAGGGTATGTGTGGAGAGGAGAGAGACAGAGAAAGACGGAGAGAGAGAAAGTGAGAAATCATATCCCCAGGGAGGATGACCACACTGCCAATTCTTTTTCACTCTCCTTCTGGGATTTTGGGCACATATGCACACGTGGCATGAGTTTTAAGTCATTGGGTCCAGGACTTGAGCTATAGTCGGCCATGTGAGAATCCAGTTGCTTTAACTACCAAGCCATCTACTGACCCCTCTATTCACTTTTTAATATGCAATTCTTTAATATTCCATAAAGACTTCTCATCTTAACAACACATACTGTGGGATATATTTAGCATTCTGTCTTCTTCCACTGCTGAAAGATGGACTCCTTCTAGATGACAAAAGCTACCATGGAGTGGACTATGGTTTTCTCTCTCATTGTCTTTAAATCCAAACAGCTGTGCCGTGGGCAGCTGCCAAAGAAGAACATCTTGAATACTAAGCCAACATACTGCTCTAGAAGCACGTGGGAAAACAGCGTAGAAGTACATAGCAATGCACCGACCAGACCAATATGAAAATAAGACAACTGAAGCTATTGAGTCTGGACAACAGTGAATGCCAATCAAGCATTCAAGTGTCAATGTCAGCTATAAACCAGACCCTAAAACATCATCTCTGGCCACAGAAAGGGTTAGTCACATGACAACAATATGGCAATAACATCGACCTGTACTCACATACCTTTACACATCTCATCACCATCCTTAAACACAAAGGCTAGTGACAAATGCATTACAGAGGTGTGTCACAATAAGAACCTCACGACTCACTCAAATCTTATCATCTATGAGCAGATAAATTCATTACAACATATTCCACCAGAGTCAGTCACTTGATATCTGTGATGCAGGCTGCATTAATTAAATGTTCAGTGTACAGTAGTATGTTAAGAAGTGTTGATTTTCCCCATCTGTACTTTAACTTCACATATTTTACATTTTAAAGCAGGAGTCCACTTATGTTTCTATAACTAATACAAAACAAAGATGAATTAATTACCCTTCATAACACAATTCAAAGCAGAATCGAATTCACTAATTTAACAAACTGTATTTCATTCAGTCCTTTACTGAATGTTGTTCTCTCCAGAGTCATTAGCTACAACATAAGCACTAGACTAACACTGAACAGGATCTTCTGCTCTTAAGTCAAACTTTGCTGAAAGTAACTCAAATTACCCAGCAACTAGAAGTTATTTTGAAAAAGTAAATCTATTAGAGATGTTTTGATCTATTCTATATATATATAAAGTAACATTTTAACACCTCAGGCAATGTACACAGCCAAGCACAGCTGGTGCTTCTGTGTATATTTTCAAAAGTAAAGGTTCCTGTTGTATTGCTAACGGGGTTTCCTTCAAGGCATATTTAAGGCATTCACCAACTCTTGGAGAGTTACAATCACCTCCACTTTTTCTTAAGATGTATTTCTTTTTAGAGACAAGAGAAAAGTAAATCTTAGTAGAGTCAAAATGCATTGAAAGAGAAGTTCTTGACAAGATAAAAGTCCTCCAGGTTACATTTAAGACAGTCATTTCTCCTACTACCTGTTTTATTTTTAACACTAGTTTCCAGTTTAGAAGGAAATATGTCTAACCAAAAAGTAAATTTTGACACAAATAACAATTTACCTAAAATAAGAATCTATAGACACCAGACCAAAAGTCACTGAAATAAACTGTCGGCAACCTAAGCTAAATGAAAGAAAAAATGTTTATCACATATTCTGCCAACTTTTAGGCCTTGGTAGCCAAGGGGAATAACTGAAACAAACAGCTAGGGTTATGTAAGAAAGAGGAGAGAATCCTGAGAGGAGGAAGGAGGCTCCAACAGTGGAAAAATAGCAGCTATTGGATTTTACAAGGTATTTAGTAAATGCTGGGCACTTGTTAGTTTAGATATATTATTTCACTTATTTTTTATGACAAGTAAATGAAGTATTCCCTAATATTATCCCCTTTTGGAATATGAGCAAACTGAGGCTTAGAGAATTTAAGTAGCTTGACTAGGTGACAAATAAGTCTTAAAGTCTAAATTCAAATGCAATTAGTGTGATTGCTAAGCATTATACAGTGTATGAGTTAATCTCATCTAATTCTCATTTTCAAACCATCCTCACTTTGGGAGTTAGTGTGGTGAGAGGAAGGAAAAGAGACCTGGATATCTTTTCAAGGAGTGGAAGGACTGCTACCTGACATGTTTTCCAGAGGCCACATGCCCTAGAAGGAACAAGAGACAGAATTTGCCATACTGTTCCTTTCCTCAGGGCAGGAACACCAGCATGCAGCTCAGGGTGTGATTTTTGTGTTCAAAGTTCTAATTTTCTATTCAGTAAGAGCTCTAAAATTTCAAATTTATAATATTTTCAAGGAAACAAAAAGAGCCATCAATCCCTACCCAAGAAAACCTGCCTATGCTGGAGCAGAGAAGGCATATTGGTCTTTACTGTGTATTTCTTAAGGTACTTTCAAAAGCAGTTTTTGCCCTCCCACCTGCAGAATTGAATGTACCAGTGAGAAGCATCCTGTCTGCACCCAGGTCCTGCACACTCCTTTCTTGGAAGTCACAGGTTTATCTCAGAGGTTGTATCATTTTGGATTTCCTGGTAGCAGACTCTGAGAAGAGAATTCTAGACAGCAGTTTGCTTGGAAGGTGATCATCCCAGAAAACACAAATATGAAGGGTAGCATAGGAAAATGAAGCTGAAAAGGGAAGGACACTGGAGAAGGGTGATTTCTCAAGTTGCCACTGTGGATAATGACCATGTGATTAATACCACAGTAGAGCTCTGGAGCCAATGTCCAAGGTATTCCTCATGAGTTAGTCCCCACAAGGGACAAGGGTGCTAAGAGGCCACTTTTACACTAACATTGTTAGTGGTTACTGCATGGATGGGATGTTTAACCTCATGCCCAGCTTCCACAGACAGCATCAAACAGAGTTGTAGACGGGGCTGATTGGAACCCACAGAACTTGTACCACAAAGGAATGACCAAAGAGGTCTAGGCAAGGCATGAACACAGCCTGTTGTAAGTGACTCTTTCTTCCATTCAAAGGTAATATAAGCCTCTGTATTGACAATAACTAAGAAATGCATGTGTCGAGAACTATTACGCAATAATGTTAAACCAGAGATAAATATTCCCCCTTCACATGGATAGGATGTTCTTCTTCCCATTTAGGAAAGATAAATTATAAAAACTGGTGCTAAGACCAGTGCAGGGCAAGATACAGGAAGCAGATTGAGAGATAAGAGGCTAGACACAGACATACCGATACAGATATAAACAAAGATAGATATAGATTATTTTCCACTTATATTTTTGTCTATTTTTAGCTTATGTAGTAGAGATAGAAAAGTCTTTTTAAAAATTAATGAGTATGAACACCATATTGTTCAAAAATAATAGGAGATAATCAATTTATCCAATTTTTAAAATCTTCTTTCTTATTTCTGTTAAGGGGATAGAGATAGCTATCTCTTAGAGTTATTATGAGACTAAATGTGAGTGCCTAAACCCATTTCAATTCAACAACCTGTGCTGGGTGCTCTAAGACTCATATATCTCTCCATACATGCATTTGGGTTCTGGTGATGCTGGTGATGAAGATGTGTTTCTCACTTCTCGAATACTAGACACAACATCTAACAGAATGATTGACATTTAATTTGGCCATACAATGGAGTTCTATCTTTTGGATTTTTTTTTTTTTAGTTTGCTTTTAGAAGTAAAAAAAATGCAGATCAAAACAACAATGAGAAATCACCTAACCCCAGTCAGAATGTCTAAAATTAAAAAAACAAAAAATGGTAAGTGCTGGCAGGGGTGGTGACAAGGGAACTCTCTTACACTGCTGGTGGGAATGTAAATTGGTCCAACCACTGTGGAGAACAATTTGGAGATTCCTCAAAAATCTACAAATAGAACTACCATATGATCCAGCAATCCCACTCCTTGGTATCTACCCAAAGGACAGAAGAATACTTAATCGGAAAAGTGCTTGCACATAGATGTTTATTGTGGCACTATTCACAATTGCTAAGTCATGAAGACAATCCAAATGCCCACGAACTGATGAATGGTTGAAAAACTGTGGCACAAATACTCAGTGGAATACTATTCATCCATAAAAAACAACAAAACCCTGGCTTTTGACAGGAAGTGGATGAATATGGAAGACTTACTACTGAGTGAAGCAAGTCATGCTATGAAGGAGAGGCATTGTATGTCCCCACTTAATATATACCGAGTGTCTGCACTCTATGATGAAATTAATTGACTAAAGGATATAGAAACACAGTATATAGATGTAAATACCAGATATAGTGTGTGTGAAAGAGGAGGGCCTGAGGAAGGACATTGGGGGAGGAACAGGGAGGCAAAGCATAAATGGCACAAAGAGGTGTGGTATTATCTATTGAAGATATTTTGTAATTTTATCAACAGTACCAGGGAGAAATGTTCACCTGTTGAAATATCCATTTTGTAAGACAAATAATAATGTGATTGAAAGTATGGAAAAAATGAAATAAAAAAATTTAAAAATAAAGGGAAAAAATAAACAAACAAAAAAATGTAAAAAAAAAAAGAAGTAAAAAAGGGGGGGTGTTTTTATTAATTAGCTTTTTGACATATATTTCATATAAATAAATAAAATCACTCATTTTAAGCATACAGACTGATGAGTTGAAACAAACATATAGTCATATAACCTCTGCCACAAAAATAACGCAGAACTTTTCCTTTACATCAAAAGTATACTACCTGGGATCAGCAGTTAACCTAATGGCTATGTCACTGGACTCCCATGTAGTCGACCGCGGTTCACGTCCCAGACCCGATGGCTTAAAACTCACGCCAGGTGCTCATGCGTGCGTGCCCAGGATCCAGAGAGAATGGAGGAGAAGGGATTGTGGTGTGGCCATCCCCCCTGGGGGGTGATTTCTCGCTTTTTGTCTCTCTGTCTGTCTCTGTCAGTCTGGTGAGTGCACGTGCCCTATAGCAAAAACCTCTCCAAAAAAAAATAAAAAGTATACTTTCTATAATTCTCCCCAACCAATCAAATAACAGATTATCACTCTCTGTTGGTGTCATATAAAAATAACGTCTTTTGGGTCCGACTTCCTTTTATTCTTAGATTCCTTTCAGATTCATTCACATAGCTGCATACATGTGTTACTGCATTGTATGGGTGTACTAAAATTTGTTTACCCATTTATCAGTTGATGGAGACTCTTTTATAGTACTTAGCTATAATGAATCAAATTATGAGCATGTACATACAGCCATGTGTGTAGATACATGTTTTCATTTACTAAGGGAGTTCAAATGAGTGAAACAGGAGACTCATATGGGAAATTTATGTAAAACTTAGTATTTGAAAGCTTCAAACTGGTTTTCAGTGTGGCTGGACCATTTTGCACCTCACCAGTGATGTATCAAGGTTCCATTTACTCCACGTCCTCAGTACCCCCTGATGGAGTCAGACATACATGTAAGCCCTTCTAGGGGATATGTAGCAGTATCACATTGCCACTAGTTTGCATTCCCATGACAATTAGTGAATGTGAGCTTTTTCTTTTTTTGTAATGTAACTTGACATTCTTCCCACTTCTTTAGTGAAGTCTCTCCTCAAACCTTTTGCTCACTTTTATTGGGTTATTTGATTTCTTGTTACTAAGTTGAAAGCATTCTGTATATATTCAGAATCAAGGTTTTATCAGATATGTTTTTGTAAATGTGATTTCATTTTGTTACTTCATTTTTATAAGAATTTACACCAATTAACAAAGTGTTTATTTTTAATGTGATGCAAATTATCATGTTTTACTGTTCATGTTTTTTCTAATTTATTTATAAAATCTTCACCTACCTCCAAGGTCACTAAAATTTTGTCCTATCTATTCTAGAAATATTACAGTTTTCACCTTTAATTACGTCTGCATTTCATTTTGAGTTAATTGTTGTATGTGTTGTGTTTTTGCATATGGACATTTACTCAAATTGCTTCAAAACAATTTGTTGAAAAGAATTACCTAGACAGGAACCAGCAGTTAGCATAATGGCTATGTCACTGGACTCCCATGTAGTCGACCGCGGTTCGCGTCCCGGACCCGGTGGCTTAAAACTCACGCCGGGTGCGTGTGCATGCGTGCCTAAGATCCTAAGAGGAGAATGGAGGAGAAGGGATTGCGGCATGACCATCCCCCCCCGGGGGGCGATTTCTCGCTTTCTGTCTCTATGTCTCTCTCTGTCTGTCTGGTGAGCACACGAGCCCTATAGCAAACACCTCTCCAAAAAAAAAAAAGAATTACCTAGACAATTTTGTTTTTTAAAATGTGACCATAGGGACCAACAGATGGCATAACAGTAACATCGCTGGACTCCCACGTAGTAGACTATGGTTAAAGTCCCAGATCCAGCAGCTTTAAACTCATGCCAGTCACATATGCACGCATACCCAAAATCTGAAGAGGAGAATAGAGAAGAGACTGTGGTGTGGCCCTCACCCCTGGAGGTGATTTCTCACTTTCTATCTCTCTGTGTCTGTCTGTCTGTCTGTCCAGCAAGTACATGTGCTCTATTGCAAAAATCTCTTTAAACAACAAAAAAAAAGAGACCATATACATAAGAATGTACTTCTGGACTCAGTTTAATGTGATGGATTTATGTATCTATGCATACTCTTGATTACTATAGCTTTATACCAAAACTAGAAAGTAAGTAGTTTAGACATTCCCAATTCTCTTTCTTTTCAAAATTATTTATTCAATATCCTGTGTTTTTCTATATAAATTTTAGAAATAACACCAATTTTAGCAAAAACCTCTTGTGATTTTTATAGGAATTGAATTGAAAGACTAGGTCAACTTGAGAAGAAATGTTGTTTTAATCCACTTCATGAAAATGGTATATTAACCCATTTATTTGTACTTCTTCAATTTTTCTCCCTCCTTTTTGAACATTTATGTCTCTAGTTGAATTCTAATGTTTAATTGAATTGGTTAGCACTTCTAAAATAATGGTGTATAGTGGAGATATGGCTACGTATGCTACGTTCCTGATCCTAATAGAAATGCTTCTAGTGTCTACTAGATCTTAACTGAAAGGCTGACATTAGGACTAAGGTATATTTTAAGAGGTATCGTGTTAAGAAAGTATCCATCAATTCTCAATTTCCATAGTTTTGTTTTTATTTTGTCTTTTTTTCATTTTCTGCTCAGAGTATTGCATTCTGTTGAAGGTGTTCTCAGCATCCACAAAACCAACCAGATGATTTATTTAGGCTATTTATATGCTCATATTAACAATATTTCTAATTTAGTAAATTGTGCATCCATTCATGGACTAAATCATGACTCTTTCTTCCTTAGTGTGATAATAGATTCTGCCTATTGATATTTTATTTGGTACCCTTACGTCAATATTTATTTCAATACACTAAGTTCTTTGGATACTAATTTTAAATATTAGTTATTTCCGAATAGTTTGTTTTCTTCACTAGTGGTTTCAATACTATGAATCTTATATTGTTTTGCTTCTCTCACATTGTCATCACTTTTCCTCTGATTTACTTTACTTCTTTCTTTATCTAATTTTTATTCTCTCTCTTATTTTTCTATCTTTTATCAACTGCCCTCATTAGGTTTCCGAGTTTACTCTCCATGGGCACCTCATAATTTAATCTTTATTTCTGAGATAAATTTGGTTTTCCCTCTGTTCTTTTTTTAGTTCAATCAACTATATAATTTCTTTATGTTTTCATTTATTTCAGTTTTAATTTTGAGTATCTCAAAATGCTTGAGTATATTTGATTCAGTTTTTAGTGTTGAATTATAGTTTTTTGTAATTTCATGGCTGTTTCTTAAGTATGTTATATCTCCTTTCAAAATTTTTAGACTATTCTGAATGTATTTGTTCATTCTTTCCTGTTTATTTTTTGTGGTATTTACTTTTAGTGTTTTTTTATCTGTAGAGATTTTATTTTGATCTTTGTGTATTTTTCATGTCTCTATTATGTTTATACTTTCTTTTATGTTCTTAAGCTAATTATAGCAGGTGATTTTTCCATTATATCCATTATTTCTGGGTATGTTCCTGATTATTTGTTTTTTTTCCTGGTTATGGATATTTTTCCACTTTTTTCACTACATTGTATTTTATTTAACAGCTGACATTGGTTATTTCATATTACTGAGGGCCATATTTTTCTAAATTGCTTTAAAATACGTTGGCTTCATTCCAGGATGCATCTAAGTTAACTTGAGAGTGAGTTTTATGGCTTTTTTTAAAGTTTCTTTTGTTGCAGACCAAAACTTTTCCTTACTGTGCTATGTAATGGATACTACATTTTATGATTTTGAAAAATAACTCTGTCTTATAGAACTCAAGGAGGTGAGAAGAACATCACAGAGAGAGATTAGAGGCTTATACAAGACAGAGGATATGAGATGAGGACACAAACTGAGGCAAGAGGAATAATTTTGACTGTATTTGCTCCTTCCTGAAACATAAATAATGTCTTCGGGTAAGTAGATGGCATGGTGGTTAAGGGCACTAGACTCCCACATGGCCAACCACAGTTCAAGTCCTGGATGTGGCTTGTTTTCTCTCTCTCTCTCCCCCAATCTCTGGTCAAATTTAAATAAATAAATAAAGTTAATAAGATGATTATGTTAAGAAAAATCATACCAGGCTTGTGTGTCTGTGTGCTCAAAGTCCCAGGATTAGAATGGATGTAAGGGGATTGTGGCATGACCATCCCCTCCAGCCATCCCCATTTCACTGTCTTTCTGTCCCTCTTCAACGAGCCCACCTTAAAGCGAAACTCCTTACAAACAAACAAACAAACAAAAGAACATAAATATGTCTTGAATGCCTCACTGACAGCATGAATTATGAGCCACTTACCTTTCTATTTAGGTCTTTCTCTGTACTTTCCAATTTCAGAAGACAAGCTAGAAAAATCTGAGGCTGTGGAATTTATGTGCTCCAAGCAAGCCCACGAGCAATTTACCAAGCATATAGGTATTTGCTCCATAGATAAAATATATTCTTCCTTTATTGAATAACCTAAATCATACTTGTCTTCATAGAAGAGTTTATCAAGGAAATTAGCTATACTAGGCACTTCCCCATTGCCAAACTCTCAGAAAAACTGTGTGACTCTTCCCAAGCCATAGAGAAAAGCACCTCTTTATTTTGGCAGGGTTTTCTGGCTGGATCTAATTCCTGTAAAGACTGCCAGATTGTGGGAAATGTCAAGCAAAATCTACTTCGACAACAGTCCATGAACGTAGTTTGAAGTATAATCAAATCTTTGCAGGTATAATTTTCCTTTTGCTGCATCATACTTGCATTATGAATTAATCTGTTTTCACTACAAAATGTACAGACACTAATTCACAATATCCTTAGGAATACCATTTGGTGTCCCAGTTTAGTGTCACTATACAAAGTATTTATGATTGAGTTATCAACTTTTCTTTTCCTGATTAAAGAATTTAAATTACAAAGCAGAAAATAAACTAGCCACTTGCGATTCTTGTCACATATTATCTTATCCCTAAAAAACATTCTCACCCCTATCCATTGACCTCCATACCACAAAGAGTTCTTGTGTTTGTGGGTTGTTTTGGGGCCATCATGAACAGAAGTGATTACCAACCATTTCCTGAGGATCAGAAATCTTGATTCAAAGGCTGGTTGTCTTAGCCAATATCAGGGGATACTTTAGGTGATGAGAAAACCATAGCAAGTTGTTTGGGAAATAGAGGACAGTTCTAAACTAAAGTGGGTTTACACCAAAGGATGAGGATCCAGGGCCTCTAGAGGGGTCCCACATATTCCTGTGCAGACTTACTGTGTAAGAGCTGGTAGCTGAGCTGAAATCTCTCCCTTCTCCTCTCAATAATTCCTGAACACATTGGGCCGAGTCAAACTGGAAGGGGAGCCTTTTCTTTTTCCTTTTTTTTAAGGGAGATTTTTTGCTGTAGTGTGTGTGCTCTCCAGAGAGAGAGAGATAGACAGAAAGCAAGAAATCATCCCTTGCGGGGATGGCCACACTACAATCCCTTCTCCTCCATTCTCATCTCAGGATTTCGGGTATGTACACACATGCACGTGTCATGAGTTTGAAGCTCCCAGGTCCGAGACTCAAACCACCATTGACTATATTGGAATCCAACGATGTAATCATTATGCCATTTGCTGGTCCCAAGGAGCCTTTTCTAATTAGTAAAAATGTACTATTTGGGCCAGCAGAGGCTATGAAACTCATAGCCCAATTTTTACCTCAATTGTGAATTTGTTAAAAGTTCAATATGGCTTTTAAATAAGTGAGGGGAGGGGGAAAAAAAAAGAAAAGTTGTTAATAGTAAGTATAGCTCATGAAGCCAAAGGCAAGATAATGACTGCATCTTAGACACCTTGGATCCAGTAAGATTCTCCCTGTCCCCTTCCCCCTACTTGATTGCTCTGTGTTAGCCTCGTTCTTTTCTCTTACTGTGAGCAGCTTACTCCACCTGGCCAAACATGAGCGCCAAGAGTTCCCAGATTTACAGCTCATGGCTTCATACCAGATGAAGATTTCCTAACATTCTTCCTGCTTCCAAGTCCAAATTTCTATCCAAGGGTCTTGGTAGTTCAACCTGGATCAGATGACTATCGTAACCACTCTTGAACTAATTAAAGGTGGTCAAGAGGCCATGTGAGAATATTATATATTTAACTATTTAGGAAAGATACATATAGAGCAACCAGCTAAAGGTGTGTGTGTGTGAGAGAGAGAGAGGGAAACCTTCCAGATGAATAGGAATGACTTTTCTTCTGATAGTCAGATACAACAGTATTCATTAAAACTACATAAAAAGGGAGACTCTCAGTCAATTACTTAATTGGCTATGCCTACTAAAATAGCAACTTAACAAAAAAAGTGTTGGGCCAATAAGTAGCATGAAGGTCAAGGTATCTGGATCCCACATGGCCAACTGTGTGGTTGGAATCCCAGACCCAGCAATTTGAAAATTACAGCCGGGCACATGTGTGTTCATGCCCAACATTCCAAGAGGAGAATGGAGAAGAGGAGAAGGGATTTCAGTATAGTCATCACAACTGGGAGTGATCTCTTTCTCTCTCTCTCTCTCTCTCTCTTTCTCTCTCACTCAAGAGCACACACCCTATTGTAGAAACTAAAGGGAAAACATAGCAAGAAAAGAAGTATTATCTTATATATACTCAGACAAAACCATCAACAATTTTGTTCCTGTAATCTCTTATTTCTAACACCAATCTCAACAGCTTTTTCCCTATATTGAACTCTAGTAAGTCCCCAATAATTTCCTAAAGCATGTCTCTTTTACTCCAGGGACCCTTCTCCAAGTATCATATACTCTAGTGATCTGTGTTTTTGTTTGTTTGTTTGTTTGTTTTGTTTGTTTGTTTTTTGTTTTTTTCCTGACTGGTAGTTGGATTCATATTTTGTATCCCTTGGTCAGCTTTTGCTTTCATTTGTTAATTATTGTATTTTTGCAGCTCATCATCCCTTCTAAGTTTTTATCCCTTAATTTTCTTTTTTTTTTTTTTGGAGAGATTTTCACTGTAGGGCACGTGCGCTCGCCAGACAGACAGAGAGAGACATAGAGACAGAAAGCAAGAAATCACCCCCCAGGGGGGATGGTCACGCCCAATCCCTTCTCCTCCATTCTCCTCTCGGGATCTTGGGCACGCACGCACACGCACCCGGCGTGAGTTTTTAAGCCACCGGGTCCGGGACACGAACCGTGGTCGACTATGTGGGAGTCCAGCGACATAGCCATTATGCTAACTGCTGGTTCCCATCCCTTAATTTTTTTTCAAGAGAAAGATCTTTACTATAGGATGTGTGCACTCGCCAGAGAGACAGAGAGAGAGAAAGCAAGAAATCACCCCCCAGGGGAGATGGTCATGCTGCAATCCCTTCTCCTCCATTCTCCTGTTAGAATTCTGGGCATGCACACACATGCACCCAGTGTGAGTTTAAGCCACGGGGTCCAGGACTTGAACTGTAGTTGACTACATAGGAGTCCAGTAATGTAACCATTATGCCATCTGCAGGTCCCTCCACTTAAATATTTCTATAACTCTAACGTTCATAGGACTAATAATTAAGGATTACATTTTTTATACAACAAAGTTGAGTGTAGTCTTGGTAATCATGTGTTGGTACAAATCTGGGAAAATGGAAATTAGCATTACTTACACAAAGCATACCAATAGCCCTACAGCAAGTAGATCAAATGAGTGACAGCATTACTGATTCTTTCCAGAGACATGCACTGAATAATATGCCATGAAAAAAATTTCAAGACACCAAGTAATATGTGCAAAAAAGATCTCTAGCATTTGTAAAATATGTGACAGCACTCAGTGCCCCGTAAAATACTATACTTATAATGAGCAAGGAGTAAGAACACAATTGTCTCACCTTTGTTTTTCTCTGGTTAAAGAACTCTCAAAGCAAAGAAAGTTCAGAAGATTTACAGAAAAGATAAAAGATTTATTCTTTCAATAAGCCAATAGAAGTTTGTGATTCATCCTGGATTTTTAAATCTGAGGCGAGTCAACTGAGGTGTGGAAAATGATAAGCAAGACTCATGAATTTGCATTAACTGAATGATGGTCATTTTGACTTAGTGAAAAGTAAAAATTATGAGGCACATTAGAAGTCATAATAACTAGAATATGATTAACTAATCATTCTGAGGAAATATTCCAGAGAGCCCCTTATTCAGTGAAATCATGAAGACTACCTTAGTTATTAGTTTATTTATTGTTAGGACCTAAAAAAAAAGAAAAGAAAAGAAAGTGCTCCTGGAATGACTGAAAATAGACTTAAATAATACAGACTTTTTTTTTAAACATTTTTTTTTGAAAGAGATTTATGCTATAGGGCATGCACACTCACTGGAGAGACAGAAAGGGACAGAGGGGAAGAAAATGAGAAATCACCCCGCAGGGATGATTGGCTATGCTGCAATCACTTCTCCTTCATTCTCCTCTCGGCCTCTTGGGCATACACGCACACACACACAGTGTGAGTTTGAAACCACCGAGTTCAGGACTCAAACCACAGTTAACGACGTGGGAGTCCAGTGATGTAACCATTATGCCATCTGCTGGTCCCAACGGAATTCCTTTTTATGTTTAACTTTATTTTTAATTTAACACCCATATTGTTCTCATGTTTGTGTAGTATAATACAGCTTAGCAGTATATTTTCTTGTAAACTTCATATGACTTTCACCTCTTTTATAGATGAAAAAGTGAGATTTAAAATGGTTTCCTGGGAAGTTGGGAGGTGTAGTGGTTAAGAAGACTGGATCCCACATGGCTGACTGTGTGGTTTGAGTCCTGGACCCAGCAGCTTGAAAAACATTCTGGATGTCTGTGTATGCAAAATGGAAGAGAAGAGCAAAATGGAAGAGAAGAGACTGTGGCATGTCCAATGCCTTGGAGGGGGCGAGGGTGATTTCTCTCTTTCTCTCTCTCTCTGTCTCTCTTTATTGAGTGCACATGCCCTATAGCAAAACTTAAATAAATAAATAAAGTGGTTTCTTGACTTGCCAATGGTAGTCAAGTAACTAAGCAGAATCACACAAATTCTAATTCTGTGAAATCTGAATAAATATAATTTTACTTTACCATATTCTTTTTTCCTGAGAGACATAGACACCCAGAAGGCAAGGACTATAAAAGAGAAAAAAAAAAAAAAAACATAAGAAAGAAATCCTCTGTGACTTCTGGATTAATTCCCTCAACTCTTAGATAATATTTATAAAGGTTTTGGGCAGGGAGAACAAAGAAAGGGGACATTCCCTCCTGCTAATTTTGGCTCAGCTCGACTGTAGTGTAAAATTTATTATCTTTCTCATTGTTTTGTTCTTCCAATTTGAAAGAAATGGCAAATGTGTACATATATTATGTATGTTTTCATTTCAATAAATTCATGCTTTCTTCCACGTCCATCTCACAGCAACAGGCCATTGAAGCCAAACTGACCTTTTGAAGTTTCACTCAGAATCTTCTCTCCTTTCTAACCTCTTTGCTCCTGTGGAGGGATGTTTTTGAAGGAAATTAGATTCACTGTTTGCATAAACCAATATATTTAGCATGTGGCTCTGCAGGTCCAATTAACTATTCTAAGAATATGGATGAAATAAGGTTACGATTATGTTTGTAGCTAATTAGAGTTGTTTTGATTGAGCACTCCCTTTTATAACCTTATTTAACATTAGGAAAACAGCCCTGAAACATATTTCATAGGATGGGAGAAAATGCCTAGGAAAAAAATGGAAGAAAAATATCTAGGCCATGATATGAAATGCATGACCTCTCATTTATGTGTAAACATAAAGAGAAGACTTATTTGCATGAATTTTAAAAATTGCACATAACATACTTTGAGACATCTTTATTATGATTATCAATATGATTACTACTTCATGTTGAAAAATGGTATTACAGATGTCAGGTAACATGGTAAAAGTTGAAGTTACATGGAATTGAAACCCAGTAGATCTGCATTCTAACGCCAGCTCTGCTACCCGTGAGTCGTGACCTCTCTGAACTTACTTGTTTTTTTGCTGCTCTCAATTTACAATATGTTTGGCAAAAAAAAGTAGTTCATGTAAGAGACAAAAATGACCATTTGCTGGGTATTGCTCTGAAAACAACATTAACCTGTTGAACTTTATAACAACCCAAAGAGGAAGGTGTTACTACTTGTAGTTTATACACAGAAAACTAAGATGAAGAGAGGTTCAGAAACCTGACTAGGCGTCTCTATTTAATTGACATTGCCAAGTTTTAAATACAGCCAGTTTCGAAGCACATGCAACTCAACTACTGCTACCTGATATGATGTCTGAAATGCAATTAATCCAAAGAAAGGAAGAGTGGGATAGTCCGGCATGGAAGTGACAAGAGAAGGTTCCACATCATAAAAATATGATGAGTTCACATCTTGAATGATCAGAAGTGTTGGATGGACAGTGGAATAGATAATGGCAATAGAAAAGGAAATTCTATTCAGCATAAATAGGGCAGCAGGTATTGATAAAAGGAAAGAAGCAAGGTGAACCACAAGGAGTGATAAGGCCAGACAGGTCAACTGTGGAGAACTTTTCCAAGTTAAAACCTTTCAAGCAGACAGCCTCTTTTCCTGGCCCTCTAGTCTAGATTAATCTGTACAATTGAGCTTTGCTTCTTTCATAAAGTACCAACTGAAGAGCAAGCAAGGACTCAGATTGTAAGTACCTTGTCACGAAGACCCCAGACAAGCTGCAAGCTGATGTGTACAAAGCCTTTGTACCAGCTGGATAGAAAATGCCTCTCTGGATGACCACAGGGCACGACAAGCAGAACATGCCTTTGTGTGACCTAGAGAAGAAACACCCTGTGCAGTCACAGCTCCATCTCTAGAACTTGGTGGATCTCAGCTCCAAGTGCATGTTCAAGCAGGGGCACACAAACTGCTCAAAACCATCCACATCAACCCTGATTCCAATTCATGGCCACACCCTTTGCAATCATCCCTCAATTTCACAAGGTTTTATATAATTTTATACATTCACAAAGATTTTTTGTACTCAAATGTGATAATAATCACTTATTTTTAAGTTTACTCATGTATTTCATGCACAAAGAGCTAGAAAGACACGCCTAATAGGTCCTCACATGATGGTACACTCAGCCAGTCTGGATCACAAGCAGGTGCACACACCTGGCTGTGCACAGAAGCCTCAAGGTGTAACCCTCTGGGCTTCTCATGTGGATTCAGCATAGCTGAACATTCTATTACCACTGTGCTACCAGCTGGCACCAATAATTTCACAGATCTTTTGAGGAAAGAAAGTTGTAAATACATGAAAAACAATTGTGTATATAACATATCAAAATTCAGTGATTCTAGTTATGGTAATAATATTGAAGATGTTTTACTTTCAAAATTTATACACAAACTTATTTATTCCATTATGGTTTATGTTAGAATAAAATTAGAAGCAATAAGTAATTTAAGACACATCATTAGGAGATCAAAAAGCAGTGACTCAAATGTTTACACTGCATGTCCATAATTCCATGGAGAATAATCTAAGTATTAAATTTTATGTGGAGTTTGATAGCCACATGCATCTTAAGATGTATTTATTATTAGAACCATTAGTTGGCATAAAGGCTATGTCACTGGAATCCCATGTAGCTGACCATAGTTCAAGTCCCAGACCCGGTAGCTTAAAATCATGCCGGGCGCATGTTCATGCATGCCCAAGATCCCGAGAGGAGAATGGAGGAGGAGGGGTTGCAGCATGGCCATCCCCCCAGGGGGTGATTTCTTGCTTTCTGCCTCTCTGTCTCTCTCTGTCTTTCTGGCGAACGCACACGCCATACAACAACAAAAATATGTATTTATTATTATATTATTTAAATAGGTACACAGGAGCTTTTGGGGGGCAAAGAATAGGTTCTAAAACTGCATGTAATTATTGCACAAATACAATAAAATTTATTGAACTCTATATTCTCTTTCTGTAGTATGTAAGTTGTACATTAATAAAGCTATTTTTTAAAAAATTAAAAATAAGATTAAAATGAAAATTGATGGTTCTTGTTAGAAATAGTACCCTTTTTAAGACTTTTAGTTTATTATTTTTTACAAATTAGTATTACCTACATAATTAACTTATTACACTTTTTAAATGTAACTTATTACCCTTTTTAAGATTTAACTTATTACACTTTTTACATTTTTTTAGTTTTTATTTTTAAATATTAGTATTATCTACATATTTTAAAAATTATTTCAAACACTTCTGCACTCTATCTATAACACATTCTGTGCTTACCATTGAAACAGACTCTAGAGTTGTACAAAATACAAACAAAATATGGCCTCTTTTTTAAGGAGTTCACGAGTGAGTATAAAAAAATATAAACAACTCCTTTTTTTTATTTTCTAGATGTCACATGTGCTTACTGGAGAGAGAGACAGACAGACAGAGAGAGAGGGCATCCTTCAAGGGAGAAGGACATACTGCAATCCCTTCTCTATTTTTCCTTTTAGGAATTTGTCCATACACACACACACACACACACACACACACACACATGCACACATGCACACCCAGCACATTTCTCAAGCCATCAGGTCTGAAACTCCAATCACACAGAAGGCCATATGGGACAGAGTTGCCTTAACCACCAATGCCACCAGCTGGCTCAAGTACTTATGAAATTGCCTTTCAATCAAGTTGCAAGTAAAAAGAGTTGGTAACTGAATAAAAGAAACAATTCATGATTGGTCAGAAGGAGGAGGCAAAGGAAAGGGTTAAGGAATTGCAGGAGAGTTTTAGTGAGTAGCCCAGAAGGTGAAACCATGACTGCATCCTTATTTTAAATGAATGAACGAATGTTTGAAATTAAGGGTTAGTAATAAAAATAACCATTCTCCATGCTTAACATACATATGCATATTTGCTAGAAAAAAAAAAAAGTAACCTTGTGGAGACAGCAAGATTTTGTACCATTGGCAGAAAGAGAGTTGACAGAGGAAAGAGAATTTACCATCATATTGGAAAATAAGAAACATGTCTGTTTTTACCCTATTACTGTAAAAGAGAGAGAGATAATGCATTTAAAAATACAGCTGTTTCTCCAACCAGAGTGAATGGAGGTGGGCAACATTCGCTTCCACACACTGTAGGAGAGTACAGAGTAAGGAATCTCCTTTCTCAAGGCAGTTGTCTCTCCAGGAGAAAGGGAATGTGGGCAACTCAAACATGCCTGGTCATTCTCTGCAAATGTATTCATCACGTTTTATTCCATATCTCTTGGGCTGGAGTCAGTAAAATGGAGGAGAAACGTCAGATGCTACCCTTAAACAAGTACATTTCATAGGAAAATAATTGCCAGCAATTCTCTATTATTACCAGTAATGTGTAAGAATCAACCATAGGATGCAGGATCACCATCCAGCACCCAGCGTAGTGGTAACAAAATGCTTGGGAAGTTGAAAAGGATCTAAGGTCACATCCAGAGACCTCCCTGGATGTGCCAGACATACATATGCCTGTGTGGTGTGCCAGAGTCTAGCTGAAGCTGGTGGTGGATAGCAACATTGGAGGTGCCCATCTCTGTGTCTCTCTGTCTATCTCTCTCTCTCTGTGTCTCACTGATGGAAGATAGAATTTTTTTAAAAAGTCACTTGAGAAGCTTGTTAAAAAATGGAGATCCTCAGTTCAAATCCAGGTTATTATCCCTTAGTGGATTAGGTGAAAGGCTCATAATCTGCATTAAAAACATTCTTGTCCTCACCAAGACTGGCAGAATCTTCCAGAGTACCTTTGCTGACTGCACTATTAGAAACACTGCCCCAGCTCAGAGATTCCAATGTGGTGAAGCTAACAAAATAATAATAAAAATATCAATACACAAAAGCTTATTTAATGATTAATTAGTACCAATTTTATTATTATCAATCACTAGATAGACATTCTAGTTACATGCTAGTTCTAATAACAATAATATATTTATAGAGGGAGTTTGATTAAATCCAAAGAAAAATCTAAGACAGATATTGAGTATACCAGGCATTTATTAACAACTGCTAATGGTTTATCGATAATCCAAAAACCACTTGTTTGAGTGATTCCCAAAACTTTATACATCAGGAGAATTTGCCATCTCATCGGAGATGACATATATGGATTTAAAAGCCCGGATCTTGTCCAAGATTTCTTAAACAACCACTAAGAAAAAAATAACATTTCGCCTCTCCCCTGGTCTGTCTACTGTAGGTAGCAAACTCTACCTTTGCCTGTTCATTTTTAAACAGATACTCAATTTGAAGAAAATGGAAGACGTGGATTCAAACAAAGAGCCACATGCTTTGTTAACTGCCTATCCTTCTTTTTGTGGGGTCTTTAATGGAAACATTTCCTTGGCAGGCTGACACTTGAAACATCATGGCCAAACTGCTTTGACTAATTGTGGTACCATACTTTGGATGAACCAGGTAATAAAAGACATTCATATTATTTCAAGAGTTGCCTTTCATGTTCAGAGAAAATTACTCCACTCCAAATAAAAGGTTTTGACATAATTAGCCAGTTCAGGTACCACTGGTTTATTTATTAAATCAAAAGAGTAGATATTAGCAATATTAATTAATTGTATTATTTATGAAAAGCTGTTATTTAAAGAAAATAGATAGGTCTTCTATAGGGAGAGCTTAGTGAGGAGGCATCTCTGCAAAGACAGACCTGAGCTTTTCCATGATCAGATTCACCCCTGCTCATCCAGACTACCATCTAATGCAGTCATGACTCCCTGTGCTCAGCTTAACACAGAGGAGGAAGCCCTCCTGGGAAAATCTTGTCCAGACTTTGATGATGACTGCATTTATTATTTAATATTGTGATTATTATTATTATATATTCAATCTCTATACATCATTTAGCTTGTAAAGAGAATTTAGAATTTACCCGAATTGAAATACGCCTCAACCAGTCCACTTGAGAATGCTATATGTTATCATCAACAGGCAATAAGCCATTTCTGTATTCCACAAATGTCTTACCTCTCTATTTTTTCTCCCTAATTTTCTTGTTTACACCCTTCCCTTCTCTCACCTGCCTTCCACACTGTATCCAGTGTCCATAACTATTTTGAATGCTTTAATGTCCTCCAATATTTCAGTCTTTACCATAAGAGTATAGACAGTCAGTATATGTTAAGTGGAGGCATACAATGTCTCTCTTTCATAGCCTTCCATATTTACCCACTTCCTATCAAATGCCAGGGTTTGGTTGGTTTTTATGGCTGAATAGTATTCCATGGAGTATATGTGCCACACTTTTTGAATCCATTTATCTCTTTGTGGAAATTTGGGTTGGTTCCATGTCTTAGCAATCATGAATAATGCCACAATAAACATTGATGTGCAAGCGCTTTTCCAACTGAACATTCTCCTGTCCTTTGGGTAGATCCCCAGGAATGGAATTGCTGGACCATATGGTAGCTCTATTTGTAGGTCTTTGAAGAAGCTCTAAGTTGTTTACCACAGTGACTAGACCGATTTATAGTCCCACCAACAGTGTAGGAGAGTTCATGTTTCACCATAACCCCACCAACACTTATCATTGTTTGTTTGTTTTTCTTTTTTAAATCTTTGCCATTCTGACTGGGGTTAGGTGGTATCTCATTGTGGTCTTAATCTGCATCTCCCTTATGATGAGGGATGTTGAGCATTTATTCATGTGCTTTTTGGCTGTTTGTATGTCTTCTTTAGAGGTTTTTTTTTTTTCAACTCATTTTTTCATCTTTGAATTGATTTCATCATTTTTTTCCAGGAAAGCCACTTGAGTTTCTTGTGGATTCTCGTTATCAGCCCTTATCTGAGGCATAGTTTGCAAAAAATCTTGTCCCATTTTGATGGTTGTCAATTCACACTAGTTAGTATGTCTTTTGCTGTACAAATCTTCTTAATCTGATGTAATCACTTGTCAGTTTTTGGGATTACTGCCTGTGCCTGGGGGCCTTATTTAAGAAGTCTTTGCCTAGCCCAATGGATGATGACTGCATTTAATCCAATAATTTAGGGAGAAGCTAAAACTTGGCAAGGATTATAAAGTGCTGACCAAGCAATAGATGTTACCTGGGTGCCATGGACATGGATTTTTGGTAACAATTTTAGTTCAAAATTATTATTGATAATAGCTGTAATGGTATCATAACTGCAATTTGAGATACATAATATGTACATGGCACGTAAGTAATTGTTAAGTGCTATTTACTTCTCATAACAGTATTGTGAGGTAGATATTATCCAATCACAACTCTTTTATAGGTAAGGAAACTGAGGTTCCTATGAACCTCAGTAAAATATATTCAAAGGACATATGGAAATGATACTAAGAACCAGGTTTACCTGAATCCAATGCCCATGTTCTTCCCTAATGTTTGTCTTGAATTATTTCATCAATCTACTATTGAGAATTCAGTTTGGTACAGAAAATTGTATGCCAGAATATCTAAGCTTTTTGTTGAATCTCAACATATTCATAGGAGTACCAAGAATACACTGGTCCCCAAATATTTTCAAACATGCATGTGAACCTAAGTTTTTTGAGTTAGCATTGAAAGATAGATTTGATATTATCAGGTCCATTCTTCAGACAAACTGAAGTTAAAAGGAAAAGAAACTAATGTAAAAACAGTATTTAGCAGAGCCAGGTCCAGCATCTGTACTTTCATTCCTAATACTTTCTCTGCTACACCATGAGAAACTAGGTAGATGCAGAGTATGCACCTTACAGGTAATAGCTGGAGAAAGCTGAAAACATTGACCTCTTTCTGTCAGATCTATTTTCTTCTTCTGCACAGATGCCAAGAAGGTCATATTAGGAATTTTCAGGAATGCATGCATCAGTGCATGTACGCACACAGTTTCATGAGTGATCAGGTCTCCTCCCCAGATCCAGATCATGGTCCATGAGCATAGGGACAGAGAAGCTTCAAGCATTTAGAATGTAGTTCAGCTTTTTTATTTCCCCTATACCATCAACCTGAGCAGTCATAGAACAAATAGACCAAACATGAGAGAGACAATAGGATGGGGAGCATCATTTGATTTAATCAGCCAAAATTATATAAAATTCTGCTTGTAAGGGAATTTTTCCCATTAAAATACTTAAATTGGGCAGGCTTTGTAACTAACAAGTAAGAGATACCATATGTTCTCATTTTCTAGTGATGCTTTGGCCAGGAGTAGTGGGGGTAGAGGGTTGGAATACAAGAATGTATAGATGTCAGCCAAGTCAATTATACTTTTTTATTCTTATCAAATTTTCTCAAGCAAATTGATTCCCAGAAAAGACCAGTGGGCCATATAATTGCATTTGCTTCTCCTAACAGGGCCAGTTATTTCAGAATTTACATGTTAGGCATGTGTTGTCCATCGTCATAAGCTGAAATTTAGGGGTTGAAGGTTCAGAACAAAAAACACCGACCTGCTTTTTCTTGGAAGCCAATGTGGAGCAGAATAAGAAAAGATTTTTTAAAAAAATGGTACAGCTTTTCTTTGATGTGACTAAGAACTGAAACACAATGACAGTCTGGGCAGAGAACAATATCTAAGAACTGCCTTTCTATTTCCAACTAGGCTCACATATGAAACTCAAGAGATGGATGCCTTGGTGTAGCCTCATTGGAGAGACCAATCTTAGGTGTCTATCATAACTGAGAAAACAGTAGTACACTGTACATGGTTATGTTTTTGTTTTTGTCTTTGTTTTTTTCTGAAGAGGTTTTTGTCTCAGGGTACATGCACTTGCCAGAAAGAGACAGAGACAGAGAGAGAAAGTGAGAAATCATACCCCAAGAGGGATGGCCACAACCCAGGAGAGATGGCTACACAACAATCCCTTCTCCTCCATTCCCTTCCCAGGATCTTGGGCATGCACTCACATGCACCCAGCATGAATTTCAAGCCACCATGTGCAGGGCTCAAACCGTAGTTGGCCATATGGGAGTCCAGCACCATTGTCACTACACCATCTATTGGTCCCATACGTGGTACCACACTATACACAGAAAGTTCTAAGTTCTTTGCTGCTAATAAGAACATGGCAAAAGACAGAAATTTATAGGCTCACATAAAAGGTTTGAATTCTACTTTGGCTACTTGACAGTTGTGCTAGCTTTGGCAAGTTATTTAATTTTCTTAGACTTTATTTCATCATCTGTAAAGTAGGGATAATGCCACATAGGTATTAAATAAGTTAATGCAAAAAAAAAAGAGCTTAACATAATGCCTGACATGTAATAAGTCCTCAGTAAATGGTAGCTATTATTAACAGTCAAAAATAGGAATAAAAATGTCAAGACTGGGTAAGATCAGGTGGGACTGAAGGATGCTTGCAAAATTAACAACTTAAGGGACTGCCTGGTCAAGAATTTCATGTGAAATTTTATTTCAACCCAAAAAGAGCTGGTGCAGGGGAAAGCAAAGTCCAAGTCTCCAACCAAAGAGAATACATTAGGAAATAAATTGGAAGCAGAGAGTGCCTAGAGTCATTTCAGAGCTGACCCCTAAATCAATGTTCCTTGACTCCTCTCACCAGGGAACCCAACATTCTTAAAGGAGCAGCAGTTAAGTAGACACAAAAAGATGCAAAAAGCCAAATAGACGTTTTCTTTTGATTTTCAACATCATAGCATTCACTTCAGCTTCCTCTCCCCCCTAAGGTTCTTCCTTTCTCATGTCAAACATCATCTCTGGAATGGGTATGTAGTTACAGTGATCCTTACTGAGTTTTGGATCCATTGAGGTCCACCCACCTCCATTATGAAAACTCCCCACCAATCATACAAAGCGTAGGTCTAACCTACGATCACATTAAGACCCATCTATACATCCTTAGACAAGTTGTGCCTGATTAGATCTTCAGTGGACACTTAAGTAGGGGTGGGGTATCAATAAAGTGAGTGCTACCTGGCTTTTAAAAATGAGTAAAGTTAATGAGACTCCTGGATTGGGAATTTCAACTAAGAAAACTATGGTTGAAAGTTCTGAAAATGCATTACTGGCTCATGTGCACAACACATTGGTGAAGTCCAAGTCTCAGAAGTAGATCAGGATAAAGAGAATGTAGCAGAGAAGAGGTTCAGTGAAGTCATGAGGAGGGTGGTAAAGCCACTGCCCTCTCCCACCTCCACCCCATAACATTTTTCAGGATATTTACCTCATGATTATTCCAGAACTTAATATGCAGCTTTTCCTTGAAACCTTGTCTTGGCCTTAGCCAAGACCTCCATCCAACACTTTTATTTGAGCTATTTGATTGTTTATTTGGTTTTGTTTGTTTTTTCTTGCCACAATCATATTCATAAATGGAACAGAAGCCTAGTGTTAATACCAAAAACAAAGACAAAGAAGAGCAACTAAATATAAAGTTTCTTTTTCTACAGGATCTATGCTCACTAACTGATGCTTTGGAAAATGTTCCAAAAAATTATATAGAAAAATATCAACAACTAGCTGGGACAGACATTAGAAGCCACCTTGAGCCCAGTCTCACTAAGGGAAGATACCACTTTTCCCCAAAGCATCATTTTTGTTGTTGTTGCATTTGAGAGACCCCATGACTCAGGGCAAATTAATATAAGGTTTGCAAGAATGCAGACAGTAGTTTGAAATCTGTCTCTGTAGTCTTGGACCAATTATTGTTATATTCCAGTAAGGATAATCTTTATGTTATGCTTCTATCTTTTTTTTTTTTTTTAGTTTTTATTGTTATGGTCTCATGGATTCTTATCTTAGTCAATGGATCACAATCCATTTGGTAATTATTTATTTTCATGCTCTACTTGCCCCCAGTTTGGCCAGAGGGCCCTTTAGCTGGATTTTGTGTCCTTTAGGTATGTCCCTTTCATTTTTTGTGCACCTTTCTACTTTCAAGAAAAACATGTTTTAGGCTCATCTTGTACTTTCTTTCCCCCAGCCTCAGAATATCCATTTCTCCTAAAATCTGGTTTCTATGAGTAGAAAATAAAATTTAGAAACAAAGAACTGACTAAACATATTCATTTCCAGCAGCATGTCATTTATTTTAGGTTAGCTCTATTTATTTATTTACTTACTTACTTACTTACTTACTTACTCACTTAGGAGATTTTTGCTAGAGGGTGCGTGAGCTCACCAGAGAGACAGAGATAGAAAGAGATAAAGCACCTTCTGGGAGGATGGCCACACTGCAATCTCTTCTCCTCCATTTTCTTCTCAAGATCCTGGGTATGCATGTACATGCACCCAGCATGAACTTTAAGCCACCAGGTCTGGGACTCCAGCTGCAGTCAACTATGTGGGAGTGTAGTGATGCAACCATTATGCTATCTGCTGGTCCCTCTATATCTATTTTATTTAAAACTAGGAGTTTATACCAATACCTCTAATTATAATTCAACACCATCAGATACATTTCAGTCTTCCTCTTTCCATACTCCCCTTCTGTAAAGTGTGAATAATAAGATGCTCCTTGCTAATCTATTGTTCATGTTAAATATAATGGTTTTATAAACTTCCCAGGACAGACATGAGCTATCCCAAGCCCATATGATTCCTCATGTGAATGAGACAACACACGCTCCCTCTAGTGGACATACCAGCAAAACTAGTGGGGGTTGGCATTTTGCCTCAATTTGCCACCTGAATAATAGCAACTAAAGGAGGCCTCTGGCATGATAGAAAATCACTAAGTGATTATTGTTAGACTATATACATGTATACTTTTCTTGAAAAGTGCTTCAAAAATAGACTAAGTGAGGCCAATAAGATTTAGTATGAAAGGAAACAATGCATGCAAACCAGATTGCTATCAAAAGCACAAAGAACAGTTCCTTTGTCATAATGGAAAATGGTCCAGTACTCACTTTTAACCTGATGCCTGATCATCTCTCACCTTAAACTCCATCTGAAGGAGGGGAAAGGGCTAGTTCACGGTGCAGCAGTAAGGCACTTCTCAAGAGAAGTCAAATGCCACATGCAACAGTGGTTCAAATCCCCAGCTCAGACAGCTCAAAATGCACTGGCACATGCACAAGTGCCCAGGATCTAACATGCTTCAGGACAGGAGGAAGGGGACTGAGGCATGACCAGAGCCTGTGGATGGTTTTCATCTCTCTCCCCCTGTCTCTTTCTCTCATTCTTGCATGCATATACACATGCTCTATCATGAATAAAAAATAGTACTAATAAAGCAGATTAAAGTAAAAATAAGACCCATTCCTGTCATCCAAAGGCTCAACCATCAGCTAGGAAGTAGTCACTATAAAATTCCAAATGAATAAATCAGAATGACACTAATGGGGAAAATGCACCTAATGTCATGTATGTGGGATATAAAGTTTGCTGGCAGATATGTCCCCACTGCTGAAATAGTCTACTTGCTTTCTTTAAAGATCGGAAAATCAGTTCTTCTTCAGGCTCCTCAGGTTATCTTTCCACAGGGCTTGATGGACTTTAAACCTGTTGGGAAGAAACCTAACAAATATAACTAACTGCTAGGCATAGCCACTCTGAGTCAGAGAGCACTGTAAGCAACACAGATTTCCAATATGACAATTTTCCATGGGGGAACAGCAAGGCTGTTATAATCACAACTGCTTTAGAAATGGGGTAGATACCATAGGCTGCCCCTCTTTTGAATGGAGCCACACTGCACAACATTAGGGCAGCACAAAACTCCGGGTCACAGGGGAAATCCTTCAGCCATGCTCTGTTCCTTTTCCACTTTGCAGTGGGGTAAACATGAAAGAACTCAGAACCATGTGGTCTCACAAATTCCAAAGCCAGGTGACAGTGACACTGAAAGTCTGTCCCAGGGGAGTCCGGAGATTTAAAGTATATTGTCTGAGAGAAAAGCAGAGGCAACTGATTTTCCCCAAAGTGGCAGTTTATTTTGTGTCCTTTGGGCATGTCCCCACCATTCCTTGAGCACTTCTCTACTTTTGAGAAAAACTATACAGTTCGGGCTCACCTTGTTCTTTCTTTGCCCTAGTACTAGAAGAGCTACCCCTCCTCCAAGGAGATTTGACTTCAATGAGTAGAAAAGAATATTTAGAAGCAAAGATCTGGCTAAACATATTCATTGCTAGTAGTATGTCATTGCTTTTAATCTACAACTATTTCAGTATCTATTTCTTAAAAAACATGAATTTATGCTATAATATCTCCAATACAATTCAATACCAGTGGATACATTTCAGTCTTCTTCCCATATCCTCCTTCTCCAAGATCAAAAATATTGAGCCAGAAACTGTATCTCTTTGAGTCAACTTTTTCTCGGAGGTGGCAGTTCATGTATGTGCCAACTCTTAAGAGTTTCAAAACTCTTCAGGGCTCATGAAGGCTTCAATCTAGCATCTTACCTTGTGTGATGAAGGCCATGCAAAATTCAAGCCAAATGAGTTCTCTAAGACTTGTTTTCTATCACTGCCCCCTCATAAAACAAAACAAAACAAACAAACAAACCAAAAACGTGTTTAGTTTGAGACTCCTATCAAAGAAAAAAGAAACAAGGGAAGTCTGAAGGGGTTCAGCACACAGAGTGCATCCAGTAGGTACTCAGTAAGGAGGTCCTTCCTACTTCCTTAAATAGGACCCCCATTCCTCTCTTACTGAGTATCTTAGAAGGGAACAGATTAATTTTGTCTAAAGAAGCGCTAAATCTGAAGATTCCCTGAGTCACTAAAAGAAACTTGCTCCCGGGACCAGCAGATGGCATAATGCCTATGTCACTGGACTCCCATGTAGTCGACTGCGGTTCACGTCCCAGACCTGGTGGCTTAAAACTCACGCCAGGTGCGTGTGCGTGCATGCCCAAGATCCCGAGAGAAGAATGGAGGAGAAGGGATTGAGGCATGGCCATCCCCCCTGGGGGTGATTTCTCCCTTTCTGTCTCTTTGTCTCTCTGTCTCTCTCTGTCTAAAAACACGAGTGCACGTGCCCTACAGCAAAAACCTCTTAAAAAAAAAAAAGAAAGAAAGAAAAGAAAAGAAAGATAGAAACTTGCTCCCTTATTGATAGTCAGGGTTCAAGAATCTCCTTACTCTCTGCTCACCCCAATAAGCCAGGTAAGTTTCCATCCCATGTGGGCTAGAAATATCTTCCCCCTAAAAATGACGGAAGAATGTTCACTAACTCTCTGTAAGGATCAGATCTGAGCATAGGTGCCTCTGGCTGACAAACATGGGGAAGGTAATCCTGCCCACATCTGTGCCTCCCACACAGGTCCACCACAGAGGCTAAGTGTGGTTCCCAGAAATAGACAATGTAATTTGAACCCACTATCCCATTTACCAGCTGTGTCATATGAGGCTAATCATTTCCACTTCTTCACTAGTAAATTAAAGAGCCATATATCTATTTCTATTTCATAAGTGTAAGGTGAGAACTAAGTAGGACTATGCAGGAAGTGTACATGACAGATGTTAGCTCTTACTGCTTTCCTTGACACTCAACCACTCCAGATGCATTCCTCGCATTTAATATTGTCCTCCCACCCACACACACTCAAATATTTCACTTACAACAGGAGCAATGCTAAGATACCAGAACCTCAATGTGAATCAACCTCCCAGGTCAATTTCTTACATGAGAGAAGTGATCTGAGATGCTGGAGATGCCGAAGGCAAGAGAACAGAGGACATGGAAAAATAAACACAAGACTAATTTTTGATGACTCTCTTTGCTAAAGTTTGCAGAATTTATCAAACCTTAGTGTGTTCCTATTCTATAAGAAAAACTAAGAAGCCACAGCTAGGTGTTACTCCATTAACACAAGTGAGTGATAAGGAAGCATACCTACAAATCCCACTGTAATTCCAGGGACTGACTGCAAAATTAAGAAAATGTCCACTTCTAAAGCAAATAGGAAAACAAAAAATTGGGGTTCCAAACATCATTCTAGAAGAAAAGAGATGAGAAAGCAAAGGGAAATCTAAGATAAAGATGAATACATTGCCAACGATATCTTCTGGCTTTTATCTCTGCACATCCAGAAAATCTGAGTGCACAGAGAAAGTGACTAAAAATAATTAGTTAATTAAATAAAACTACAGGTAACTATGTTTAGAACCAGAACAAAATTCTCCCTAGATTAGACACTCAATTGATGTAAGGTGCATGAGGCTTCAAGTGGAGAGACAGCTGGATTGGAATATTGTGTTGGTGAGCTAGTTAGGCAAGTAAGTCATTTAATACTCCAAATCTCAGCTCCATCCTCTTAAAATGGTAGTAATAATAGAATATAGGACTGTTGTATGGGGGTAAATGTGATAATAACTTTTTTCTATTAATTTTGCTATAGGGCACATGTGTTCACCAGAAAGAGACAGAGAGAATGTGAGAAAGCACTCCCTGAGGGGATGGTCACACTGCAATCCTTTCTCCTCCATTCTCCTCCTTTGATTTTGGGCATGCATGCATACACATGATGTGTTTTTCAAGTTTTGGGTCCTGGACTGGCATCACATGGTCAGTCATGTGGGATCCATCCACCTTAACCTCTACACCACCAGCTGGCCTAAAGATAACTTTAATGTACTCAGCTAAGTATTTAACACATAAGTATGCAATAATTGTCTTCTTGTTGTCATGATCATCATCATCCTCCTCTAACTTGTTTAACAGGAAATAGAGGTCTCAGTAAGGACACTAGAATGGAAAATCTGAGTGACACCACCTACAACAAACCAAGCTCTACCATGCATTATGCCAAATAAATTCTGCTGCAGCAAGTAAAGATCAAAAACTTCAAAAGAAAAAAGTCTAAGCCTAATTTAATGCGTCAAAAGTTATGAAAAATAGAGCAAAAATGATTTAAGTACATGTCATTAGCAGTAAAGGTCACCACCACTCCCCCACTCTTTTGCCCCCCAATGGGGAGGTACACCACATAGAAGACTCCTTAGTAAGTTAGAGAAGCAGCTCACTAAACTCGCTGCCAAGAGGCAACACGTGAATTTAAGATCTCTGAATGCAAACACTTCTACAGAGGATTTTAGGGATGGGTAGACATGGGTCAGGATCTTCGGCAGGGAAGCAAGTATTCCATGATCCACACAGGACAGGCAGTTGCAAGTTTTCATGGACATGATTTGTCCTTAACATTATGAATTTTTAATGTTGCAAATATATACAAGCATAACAAATGGGGGAGCACAAAATGACCATTAGGATGATAATATGTGTGTGAATCAGCCATCGGAATTGTCTCTGCAAATAAAGGGCCCTATAAATGCTAATAGTCCCACCTCTTACTGGTAATAATAATGTGTCATCTGGCCGAAACAGTTCCTTAAGTACTTTATGTTCTCTGCTGGAATCAAGTCATTAATCCCATTTATATAGTTAATGGAGAAGCCCTGAGTCCAAATTAAGGTCCTGAAGAAAAGTACTCGAGTTAATGACCAAGGGGAATCATTTTTTCTCTATAGCTGTAATGTTGCTTTGCCAAATAGCACTTTTTGACCCTGAACTTTACTTTGAATACTGAATAATCTGCCCAGGAAGGAAATGTTTAATATTCGTACGTCCATAGTTTCTGAGCTGGCCAGCACACACGTTACTGGGCCCACGCAGTAGCCCCGCTTCCCTAATGCACCCCTCTTCCACTCAGCCTGTGAAGTCTGGGCCAGTTGTTGCAGCCTGTCTGTGAGAGAGGACAGTGACAACCGGCTACGCCATGCCCCCACTCGCCAGTGCAGCGTTTTTAGTCTGTGGTCCTCCTCCTCAGGCTAAACGTGCTAGCACACAGTGATCGTATTTTATTCTGAGTGCCACTGCTACACACATCCCTGCTCGACCGGCATCTGAAGTCTCTGAGTCAGTCGACACCTTTCTGGCCATTTTTCCTAGTCTTTATAGGGTCATCAGAAAGTCATGACACATTTTTGCATAGAAAAATATGTCATGACTCTTCCAATGACCCATAGAAGTAAGGAGAACACTTGGGATTTTTTTTTTTTTTTTTTTGGAGAGGTTTTTGCTATAGGGCGCATGCACTCGCCAGACAGAGAGAGACAGAGAGACCAAAAGCAAGAAACCACCCCCCAGGGGGGATGGCCATGTCGCAATCTCTTCTCCTCCGTTCTCCTCTCGGGATCTTGGGCACGCACACACACGCGCCCAGCATGAATTTCAAGCCACCAGGTCCCAGACGTGAACCACGGTTGACTACATGGGAGTCCAGCGACATAGCCATTACGCCAACTGCTGGTCCTGGGATGTTTTGATAATTATTTATTAGTAGTAATAAATAAGTGATAGCAGGAAAGAAAGAGGGAAGAGAAAAGGGGAGGGAAGGGACTCCCTGAAAAGTCACTACTTTATTCCGAGCCCAGGATCTCTCCTGCAGAGTCCATCTTGTTTTCTGTCACTGAGAGGCTCAGGAGCAGAGGCTGTGAAACTGCACAGAGCAGCAGTCTCCCTCTAGGAGCCAGACTCAGGGAACCTTTGAACGTCAGAGACAGTTTTATCTTCTCATAGGGGTAGTAAGGTATGCACTGTGAGCATATTGGAAAACAAAGGGGGAGAATTTGAGCCTACCTTGCTATCCTTCCAACACAGACATCTCTACCAGACCCCTTTGTCCTTTTTCTACAATCACCAGCGTCATTAGAGGGGAAGGTTAGAAGCAAAGGAGCCTAATGCAGCCTAAGGGCCTTTTGTTAGCCACTGCCTACACACAGCTCTGGAAGAACAGGGGCTCTAATCTGGCCCATATGAGAGTTCTTCTCACCATCAACAGGCAGCCAACTTTAGAGACTGCTCTTCTCTGTTCTTTGTCCCCAACAAGGGGTGGAGTGGGAGGAATAAACTTTAACCCTAAAGTTCTTAGGCCTCAGGCTCGGCATGTCTGTAAACATGTCTGTGGGGCCACACCCTGTGGTATCAGTAGGGTAGCCATGCAACTTACTGTCCACAACCACATGTTGGAGGGAATGTACAAAAGCACTGGTGATAAACTGCTGAGACAGCAGACATACACCGCGACTATCCTAAATGACCAGGGCATAATGATCACCGTGAATTTAAAACAGACTGCTAAAACAGGGAGTGATTCTAGTGAGGCCGCACGCTTTAGGAACCCTCACCAAAAGGAGAAAAAATGGCCTCTCTGCTGGCTAGCATTCTCTTTTGAAACTGAACTGTTTTTCTCCCTTTAGGATGGAAGTAAGGAAGAAATTTTAAAATAAAATACATCATCCTTATTAAAAGTATACACCAAAGAAAAGCGAAAAAGCTACCGAAAATATCACAAATCTGGGGCAGTGGAGATAGTGTCATTCTTTGGTGAAAATCATTTTTTCACATTTCCATACTTGAAGAATAAGTAGATGAATAGATGGGTAGAAAGATAAAAACCAGTTTATTAAGGAGGAATCAGGCATTAGATATTTTTTAATAAAAGTAGTTTAATTTAATAAAATACACACAAAAAAAGGAAATTGAGATGAAACTAAGGAAAATATTAAGCCCCATATATGAGGTTTGCTTTTTCATTACAAAAAAAAAAAAAAAAACACAAAAAACAAATGTAAACTCTTATACCCAGACTCCCCATTCTCCTACAGTACTGTATCTCCTGATCTTTGTCTGCCAGTCCCCTGTTGAATGAAACAGAAGTCAGTTTATAGCTAAAGAGGGCAGGCAGCCTGGGCAGTGAGTCTGGAGATTCCAGAGATAGTGCCTCTAAGAACTCTCATGATACTGTGGGTCTTCCATTTCCATCTTCGGTCACTTGATTGGTGAAAAGTAAAACATTTTGGTCAGAGAGGATGACTGTGGCAGTGAAAAGAAAGGTTCTAGCTAGAAGTCAGGAGACCAAGTCCCTTCACCCAGGCCTACTACAAAAAAAAAAAAAAAAATGTCACTTGAACTTAAGCCTTAGCATTTTACTTTCTGAAAACAGTCGGTATGAAGAGCAAATGAAAGACTCATGGTGGTAAGTAGCAGGGGTGACTTTGAAATTACTGACTGTAAGGTCTGGATAGGAGAGTGGCCCCTTGGTCATTGTCTCAGGAGCGAAGAGCAAGTGGACCAACAGAGTGGGATAGGTCACACTCTGTGACCTTGGCAATGTGGCCTGTTACTTAAGCTTCCTGAGACTCAATTTCACACCCTTAAAAAAGGGATAACAATGGAATCTAATCTGTAGAGTCCTTATCAGGATTATGAGGCAGCCTATATAAAAAGAGCTTAGCAATTGTTTTGTCTCATCAGAAGCGTTCAAAAATACCAACTAACACACTAAAGTAAGTTTTCATGAAGAGGTCTGGAGAAATCCAGGGATGGATCCCTTCCTAAGGTGAACTGCTCTCAATGGAATTTGATAATAGGAAGCCAAGAACAGACCAGTAATAGGTCTGTGAATCCTCGAAATGAGATGAGGGAGGAAAAGTAACTTCCTCCAAGTTACATCTTTATCTAAGCCAGACTCGGTAACCATGGCTCATAGCCAACATGTACAATGTACTTAAGGTGCTTCACTATCTGCAAACTAGTACACGTGCCAGAAAAGATTCATCAGTGTGACTTGGAAGTTATAAAACTGTGCTTTGGACTCAAACATCCACAAATACAAATCCTGACTCTGTTTTGAATGGGCTGTGTGACCATGGGCAAGTCGCTCAAACTCCCAGACCCTGATTCTTCTCCTACTAATTGGCAGTAACTATCAACTTCACAGAGTTGTGGGGAGGAGCAGGTGATATTATACATGGTATATGTCTCCCCGAAGATCTGCTGTCGGGACTATGTACTCAATTAACGGTAAGTCTTATTATTTATATTACAAAAGTTTTATGATATAGTCAGAGGGACAAGGCTAATGCACAAAAAGATGTGCCCACGGTAGACAACAGAAAACCATTACATGCTGAAATAGGGAAGTATTCAGTCAATACATGTTTACTGAGCATATAGTTTATACCTGACACTGCTAGCAGCTGGAGATGGTGAATAAAACAACCACAGTCCAACTCTTACCGTGGGTGCTGGTGACTCACTAAGAATCCGGCACCCAGTTCCCTTCCCTTGTTGCAGTCCTGCACTGACTCAGCTCAAAAGGACTGATGTGGAATCTTCTTGGTGAGAAGCACTCATGCTCAAATAGGCAGAGAAAGGGATCTTCAGAAGCTCCCTGCCTCTTTGTCATTTCCCTCTGCTAATATAATCTGCATAAACTTGCAAGAAACTCAAATAACTTTCTAATCTAAAACCTCAGAACCAAGAGCTACAGTCTGAAGACCTTATTTGCATCTATGAATATGCAGGAGCAAGAGCCCCTGCTGTTGGGTGTTCTGCCCTTTGATAGGTGCCAGGCTGTGTATGTGACTGTGCATCCCTTTTTTCTGAATGGGTGTAGTCAGGAAAGTGACCTCCTAGCTGCAGCTGGGGGTGGGGGGCACACCCAGTCCCCCCCGGGCACCCCTGTTGTTCCTTTTCTGCAACTGCATCTAACTTTTCTCATCCTTAAATATGTTTGCTTTTGCTTTCGTTTTTGTTTTTTCAGTTCTGCTTTGAAACACAGAATAATTATATGATATTTCAATTTTCTCTAACCCTATATTTGAATAATGGTAAGCAAGCAATTTAACTTAAAATGCTCCTACTAATAATCTGCTCTGGGACCAGTAGGTGGTGTGGTAGTTGAAGCACTGGACGCTCCCACGACCATGGCCGGCCATGGCCGAACACGGTTTGAGTCCTGGACTGGTGGCTTACTTTCTCACTTTCCCCCCTCTCTGTCTCTCTCTGGTCAAATTAAAATAAATGAATGAATAAAGAAAATAAAATTAAATAACTGAAAAAATTTCAAAAAAACAAATACCTACAACATTATTGCAATTTTTGCTGATCTCGAAAGCAGAGCCAACTATCTTACATTTTATGTAGTCAAGAGAATCACAGTTTACTCTTAGACATGAGCAGATAATCCAATTTTTATCATGTCAATAAAAGTCTTTCTGAAATATAATTAGAATACCTACTGTCATTCTTTTTATTTTGGAGAAGTAATCCCTCAAAAATAGGCTCAGCAGCACTGGCTTTATGGTTTTGACATTGCCACCATCATTTCTCTCACCAAATGAGAAATTCCCTTTGATACAGTATTTGATCCTTTCTGAATTTGGTTAATGGAGCTCAGAAGATCCCTTGAGCAGCAGGAGTACCTTCTTGGGCAGGTATCACATCTTTGAGGCCCAGACTGAACTTGACCCTGACTGAGTGCCATTTCCAGAAGATGGGGCAGAATCTTCTTCCAGCACCTGGGCTTTAGAGAGCTGAGGCTGGGACCACTTGAGGCAGTAGGAGAAAAGTTATCACTAGAAGCCATGGCTGAGCATGACAATATCATTCCTTTGGGCACCCAGAAAACCTCTTACTGACATTACATATGTCCTTAAAATTAAGTTACCTGCCAATGCTGTTACCATTACTAAGGAAATGGTCTATGATAGCAGTTGAAGAGGAGGGTCTTGGTTTACATGTTGTTGTTTGTTTGTTTGTTTGTTTGTTTGTTTAGAGAGAGATTTTTGCTATAGAGTGCATGTACTCACCAGATAGACAGAAAGCAAGATATCACCCCCCGAGAAGATGGCCAAGCCACAGCGCCTTCTCCTCCATTCCCCTCATGGGATTTTGGGCACACATGCACATATGCCCAGAGTGAGTTTCAAGCCACCAGAGCCAGGATTCAGACCACAGTCAACTATGTGGGCTATGTAACCATTACGCCATCTGCTGGTCCTGACAGTCTTTGTTTTCAAATGAGATGAAAAGAGAAAGAGCTGCACTGCAAGTAGACAAAGGAAGTGAAAGGAAACAACATTCCCTAAACATCCTCCTGATTAACAAAGCCAGATGTTCTTCACAACTGAAATCTATAGTATTAATAATTTTCCTATGAGTTATGTATAATTATGCCCATTTCGCAGATAAAGAAGCCAAAGCTCAGAAAGACTAAGCTTCTTGTCCAAGGTCAGAAAATCAGATGCAGAATGCAAAGTCAGATCTGCTGACTCCTCCCAGAGTTATTTTCACCTCACACAATGCCTCAAGTAACGTAAATACTGTCCTTGCTCTGTCTCTTACTGGTGGTATGAATAATCTCACACTCAGCAGAGGGTGGAAATAAATTAATGCCACCCTTCATAGGGGATGCAATCATTGATTACATTCATAGAAAGGAATACTAGTTGTCCTAGGATCTCAGAAAAGCCTGTCCCAAATTTAGGCTGGTTGGAGATATCAGAGAAGAGAATGCTCACATCCAGAGGAACATCTCTCTGGAGACCACCTGATAATAGGTCCTTTCCCAAGTGGCCTAGGAGGTGATATCCTTTTTCAGATGGCCTGTTTTATTTATTTGTTTGTTTATTTATTTATTTTAGAGAGAGATTTTTGCTATAGGGTGCATGCACACTGGAGAGACAGAAAGTAAATCACCCCCTATAGGGGATGGCCATGCCTCAATCCCTTCTCCTCCATTATCCTCTCAGGACTAGGGGCATACGTGCACATGTGCCCAGCATAAGTTTTAAGCCACCAGGTCAGGGACTCAAACGGCAGTCGACGACATGGAAGTCCAGTGTCATAACCATTATGCCATCTGCGGAACCAACATCTGTTTTTAGATGCTCTGGAACATGAGAAGGTTCCAAGTGAAAGTTGGAATGCTCTCTATCCATCGAGGACAAACCTGACCAAGCTTTGAGGCAGACAGTGCCTCAAATTAGGTGTCAGAAATATCTCTGGAATCAGAACTGGGAACAATAGCTTTGGCTATAGGTATTTTAGATAAGTCACCTATCATCTCTGTGCCTCAGTATCCTTAGCTGCAAATGGATTCTCCTCAGATCACATGAGAATGCAATGATAAGAATAGGATATGAATATGCTTTGAAAAGACAAAATAATCTCTAAATGCAAGTCATACACAATTGTAAGGAATAAAAAACACACAAGGCATAAAATTAAAACTCAAAGCTAGATATTGATACAATTCTGAAGAGGATGAAGAGAGAATAAAGGTCTAATCAGTTTGATTATTTTCCGAAACGAAGTCTCTCTACAGAACTTTTAAAAAAAGTAAACATTTAGGGAAAGGTCAGAGGTCATCTTACATGTTAGGTTTATAAGTTAACATCTTTTTTGGTGCTTTTATTTTTATTTCTTATTCATATTTGTCATACATCTCTATAGCACACAATATGGATTTTCAAAGTATGTATGTAGGAGGGCCAGCAGGTGACATAGTGGTTATGGTGCTAGACTCCCACATGACCAACCACAATGAGAGTCCCAGGCCTGGTGGCCTGAAAATCATGCTGGGCACAAGTGCCCACATGCCCAAAATGTAAAGAGGAGAAGGGATCATGGTGTGGTTTATTCCCCCAGGGCAGGGATGTGATTTCTAACTTTCCCTCTTATTATCTTTGTTTCTCTCTGGCAAGTGCACATAATCCTATGGCAAAAAATCTTTTTAAAAAATGTGTGTATGTAGTATGTGATGTTCAAATCTAGAATATTATTATACACATCATTTTTGATGGAAAACTTTACATTCTTACATCTGTTAAGTATTTTTTTTTCCTTTGCCCCTCCCATCCACTCCTACTCTATTGTGACAGGCTTATATATAAACATCAGGCCTTGTCCCAGAGCTTCTGAATCACAGGAAATGTATAGTATGAAAAATCTATGGATTTCAAAATGTTTTATACCCAAATAAACTCATATTTAATTCAGTTTATCCACAAACTGTTTGCAGTTTACATATATAAAATATGGAATCATGTCATGGAACCTCCCTGAACTTGCCAGGTGTCAGGACCCTGTTGGGGGTGCCTGTCTGTATATTTCTCTGTCTCTCATGGAAGAAATAATCATATAGCTATATAAATGAGATTATATCTTATATATAAATAGTATATTTTAAACCATATGACTTTATTTCAACATCTTCAAAATCCATTTCAAAGACCACCACATTAGAAATAGAATTTCAAGACTCACTAATCTAAGAGGGGTGATTGATGATGGAAATTTTAGAAAAGGAAAGGAAAATAGAAACTGATCTATACATATTTCCCTGGAAGAACACATAATTATCTCTGAAGAAGATATCTCCATCATTTCAATTAAGAGTGTGCTGGATAGAGGCCAGAGGGTGGCATAGTGGTTAACGTGCTGAACTCCCATGTAAGTGACCACAGTTTGAGTCCCAGACCCAGTGGCTTGAAATTCACTCTGGGCACATATGCATGCATGCCAAAAATCCTGAGAGGAGAATGGAGAAGGGACTGTGGCATGGCTATCTGCTGGACAGGCTGGGGGGAAGTGATTTCTCACTTTCTGTCTCTGGCGAACGCACGTACCCTATAGCAAAAATCTCTCTCAGAACAAACAGAATACAAAGGGGGTGTGCTGGATAAACCCAACCTTAAAAGTCTTTCTAATTTATAAATATACACCCTGGAAAAGGTTTCCCCTTCAGGACCCTCTTTCTTTTTGCCTTTTCCTTCCAAGATAGATTCGTGTGGCTGAATTTATTTTCCTGACAGATTTCCTTGTCTTCAGGTATAAATCAATGCCTTTATGCCAAATTGACTTTGATATGATGATGCATGCACTGAAAGAGAGAGAAATCTCCAGACCCTAAACTTTATCTTACCCTTTAAAAAAAAAAAATCTGAAGGTACTATGGCTCTCAAGAGTGTATCTATTAAATAACTTGACCATTAAGAGAAAAATGATCAAATATATAATCCCTGGACATAAACATGACAAAAAAAGGAAAGTAGATGAGTACTGTCTCTAGCATGTAATATTATATAGTATTCTGGCATAAGGTTATTAACCTTAAGCAAGAAACACTTGATGATTTTTGCAAAATTCTCTTTATACTGCTTTTTCCCATTTTGGTTTCAAAACTGATTTTTTAAAATATAAATTCAATTCCCTTTTAGAGTTGCTTTGCAATATATCTCTAAGTTTTAAAGCCAAGGTCTACCTAAATGACTTGGCTCTTTGTGACAGTACTCACAGCTGGTGGCAATCAGGCCCTCCAGAAGACTAGATGAAGAACTCCACTGGAACGTCTGCTTCCTGCTTCCTGGCAGAAACCTCCCCCAGCCTGGATACTTGAGAGACACTGTGTTTGGACTCTTAAGTGTCCAAATATTTAGCTTAATAATATTGATCTCTTACACGCACAGCATAAGAATGAAGAAATTTCTAGTCACACAGAATCAAACCCTAAGGTTTCAGTTTCTTCCTCTAAAGATGTCAGTGACACCAATATCCACCTCCTAGGGTTGTGGCAAGTATGAAATACATAAGTCTCGCATAGACTTAGCAGTACACCTGGCACCTACTCCATCCCTGGAAGTGGTTGTCACAGATATGTAGATGTCTGTGTTCTTCTCTTTACCTCTGCCTCTTGTCACTGTGTAAGCAAAGAAATGCCTTTGGTTCAACCAATGGCAAAGTGAATCCTGCTGCTTAATAGCTGTGGCACTTAAGACATATCACATGTAAAGACTGTACCATACAAAAAAACTTCAGTGTCACCAACTCAGAAGTAAAAATCTGTTTAACAATACTCAAGAAAAAGTAAAGTCTTTTCAAAAGCCAAGGAGCAAAAAATCATTATATCAAGAGAAAAGTGTAAGGAGATTGTTAGGAGAATGAAGAAATGAGGAGGAGATATGAATGTAAAAATGATTATGGCCTTTTAATCAATATTTCTATAAAAATATAAATCTTCACTAACTCTTGCCTTGCCAGATCTATAAAACATTGTATCTACATAAAATCTTCTATGATTGCATTAGGAAAGGGCTGTACTTATTAATTATAATATTGAGTAAAGATCATATTTTTAAAATATAGTGCCATAATCATATTTCAAAAACCAGTGGAAGAGGCTTTCAGATATGAGGTAAACCAGGCTCTTCTGGAAGACATGTCAATCTATAAACTATTGCAATAATAATACCTTTTATGAGTATGTCCATGTGGCCTGGGATAGGCTGTGCTGTGAAAGCAATGTAAAACACAACTTCCCAGACTTCAGTCACCAGCATCAAGAAGTTCCATGGTTATTAGTTTCTGTGCTTCTATGACTTAAATCTGACATCAAGTCTCCATTGGCTGGTCAACATTCCACAGAAAAATCCATCTTTCTGTGCAAATAAACATACCCAACATCAATCTCTCCTTTTTCTCTTTATCTTTTGTTTATTCTCTAATATCCCTAATCACTATTTTGTCCACTCTGACAAAACTCCCTGGAGTTTACATAAACTAAAAAGAGGTCTGGAAATTAAGTTTATGTGCATCTCAATGAGCTAAAAATATAAAAACCACTCACTTATTTACTGTTTTCTTTTCCTAAATCCATAAATTCCAGCCCGTATGTGATTTTCAAGGTGGATCTCTTTTAAATCATTCACTTTTCCTCTAGGGTTTCCTTATTTCAAAATACATAATTCTCCATTTCTATTTTGTTTGCATATTACTATCTCTAAGATGATGAGGTAGTAGAAAGATGGCAAAAAGTCAAATGCAGCACCTGCTTTCACTCCATTCAGCCCCATCTGCTGACTCTAAAGGTGACCCAGGCACTATCTGTGACTCAAAGGGCTCTGTCCCCTTTTATCTGGAAATCTATCCAGTTGTAGTAAATAAAAGGAAATCGATGAGGGTCTATGCTGAACCATTGAAGTCAAACCATTCAAAGGAAGTTGTCAGCAGTGCTGTTCATAGCCCGTGTGGGTAAAGGAGACACATTTATAAATCAGAGTCTGCTACAGAAAAGCAGGCACGTGGGGTATGAATAGAGAGAAGTCATGCAGTCCCCGTCCTTTCCTCCTGACCACCATGACTTATGTAAGCAGCTTCAGGGAGACACTGCTGATGGTGACCACCTCAAAATGACTACTCCTTCCAACACTGCCTAGGAAGACAGTGAAACAGCACTCCTTTCTTTGTCGTGGTGTTGCCTTCTTGTATGAGAGGTCTTTAACACATTCATGGAAAATATTATGAAGAAATATTATTAAAAAACTATTTGTGAATTCCAAAACTTTTTGTACCAAAATGTACTTGCATTTCAAATTCTATTTTTCCATAGACTTTTTGAAGTCCCATGGTATAAAGAATCAAGCAAAATAGAAGAAGTCAAAAGACACGAACTGATGATTCTTTTGACATTACAACACTATTAGATTCCAGTGCTTTTCAGATACTGGGGTAATGGCTCCATCATCACTTTTATTAACAAAATCCTCCACCCCAAACACCTTGATTTATACATGCACATACTGGGGTTCCAAAGGTCCAAGGAAGCAGGGGGCTTTCATATTGATGAGTACTCTGACCTCCCTACTCTCCACACAACATCCAGAGCACACTTTTAAAGTACAGATCATGTCACTCAGCTTCCCTGACTCAGAACAATTCCAAAACTTCATGCTGTGCCTATAATCTTCATAATCTGTCCAATAACTGTCTTACTAGGATAATTTATGAAAGATTTAAACAAGAACAGATGAACAACTTTGGCAGCTGCCTACCAGCTGCCTACATGGCCACAATCTGAGAGGCTTGTCTTGAAAAGTGACTGGTGGGGAGACCAGCATTTAGTGTGATGGCTATGTCGCTGGACTCCCATGTAGTTGACCGTGGTTTGCATACCGGACATAGTGGCTTAAAACTCATGTCAGGCACGTGTGCGTGCATGCCCAAGATCCCGAGAGGAGAATAGAGGAGAAGGGATTGAGGTATGGCCATCCCCCTGGGGGGTGATTTCTCACTTTCTGTCTCTCTGTCTCTCTCTGTCTGTCTGGCGAGCACACGCGCCCTATGGCAAAAATATCTCCAAAAAAAAAAAGTAACTGATGGGCCTTCAAGCATTGAACCTGTCCATTAACCTGTCCTCTTTCTCCTTGTCTACATTCATAATAAACCTAATTCTTTCTTTTTTCCTACTGTGAATTGTCCTGAACATCTGGAAAATGAACAACAGCTTTGGGACTAAAATAAAACTTAGTTTATACCTAAAATAAGTATAATTTCTTCCACTAGGAGATTCATAATTTTCACTCCAATAATGCCAGTATTTGATTTTTGCTGTATCTGTTATTATAATTTCCAATTTTTTAAACCAGCCTGGCCCAGAGAACCGCACAACATGGAAACAAAGCGAGCTCCTTATGAGCCAATGCAATCAACATACATGGGTGGGGCAGAATAGACCCTAACCACCTCCCCCAACTTCACCTTACTTAGTATTGAGTTCAACTCTGCTCATCACTCCTGACTCATTTGCATCTAGTCCCACAAGTTTCCTGATACTTTGTTTCTTCTTCTGCAAGAGCCTTGGCCTGATGCTGAGAACCACAGGTATTTGTACAGGTCAGGTAAGAAGGTCGTTTAGAAAGAGAACTCACACATGCCAGAGCAGACGTTATCACAAAATTCTGAGGACCCAGCAGGACTGGCACCTGGTGGGAGACTTACAGCCCCAGATCAGAATTGAATCCTTCTGAGGAAGCCACAGCAGTGACTCCTGGAGCAGTAGGGCTTAGTGAATATAGCCTGGCACCTGTCCAGGCCCTTTCATACGCACACACAACACTTTCTTTGGGGACACCAGAAATATTTCAGGGGACTATCAGCTAAAAGAGGTCTGATGGGAGAAGCAGGGATAAGCAATGATATGACGAAGACTCAACTCAACCTCAAGGATGGTATAGCTTGTGGAAGCCTAGGCTTATGTAAGATAAACTCACTGGACTAGTGCTTTGATTCTTTACCTGGCCTAAGCAACACAATCACATAAGCAAGCAGTATGTGAAAGTGAGCTGAACAAAAGTCTCTCTAAGGAAGACATACGAACAGCCAAAAAGCATATGAGGAAATGCTCAACATCCCTCATCATAAGGGAAATGCAGATAAAAACCACAATGAGATACCACCTAACCCCTGTCAGAATGGCAAAGATTAAGAATATAAAAAGTGATAAGTGTTGGCGGGGATGTGGTGAAAAGGGAACCCTCCTACACTGTTGGTGGGAATGTAAACTAGTTCAACCACTGTGGAGAACAATATGGAGGTTCCTCAAAGATCTACAAATAGAACTACCATTTGATCCAGCAATCCCACTTCTGGGTATTTACCCAAAAGACAGGAGAACGCTCAGTCAGAAAAGTGCTTGCACATCAATGTTTATTGCAGCATTATTTACAATTGCCAAGACATGGAACCAACCTAAATGTCCACAAACTGATGAATGGATTGGAAAAGTGTGGTATATATACTCTATGGAATACTACTCAGCCATAAAAAATAACAAGACCCTGGAATTTGATAGAAAATGGTCAGATATGGAGGATCTATTGCTGAGAGATCCAGCAATCCCACTTCTGGGTATTTACCCAAAAGACAGGAGAACGCTCAGTCAGAAAAGTGCTTGCACATCCATGTTTATTGCAGCATTATTCACAATTGCCAAGACATGGAACCAACCTAAATGTCCACAAACTGATGAATGGATTGGAAAAGTGTGGTATATATACTCTATGGAATACTACTCAGCCATAAAAAATAACAAGACCCTGGAATTTGATAGAAAATGGTCAGATACGGAGGATCTATTGCTGAGTGAAGTAAGCCAGGCTATGAAAGAAAGATATTGTATGTATCCACTCAATATATACCGACTATCCGCACTCTATAATAGAGAGCAAAAATTCGGAGGACATAAACACAGTGAAGGTACTTAATGAGAATAGGACAGTGTGGAATGGGGTAAGTGAAGAGAAGAGGATAGAGAAAGATAGCAAGTGAACAATAGAGAGACAGGACGTTAGTGAGAAACAGATAGGGGTTATTAACTGTTGATGATGACATGTATAGTATTCTCAACTGGATTGGTCTGAGAAGTATTTCATGATGGGCAAAGTATTTTTACAAGCAAAACGAGAAATAACAATTGACTGTTTTATAAAAATAATTAGAATAATAAAAATAATGATTGGGGAAAACAGAAAAGATATTGAATGTTGAAGTGGGGAGATTAATGTCTCTGTACTGACTGACATGCATGGCATTCCCTTTTGAAAAAACAATGTAATACAATGTAAAGTTATATGTAATCCAATGTAATATAAAGAAGATTATAATGATAATAAAAATAAAAATAAATAATAAAAATAAATTTAAAAAAAAAAATAAAAAAAGCAAGCAGTATGTGTAAAACAGCAGATATCCAGTACCCACCCCAGTGATTCTGATTCAGTAGGCCCAGGGTAGACATTATTTATATATACATTAAATGCTACAAGTGAGTCAGATAGACTAGGGCTAGTATGTATCAGACTGGATGGTCTCAAAAGACCAATCCTGGGAACCATCAGTTAGCGTAATGGCTATGTTGCTAGATTCCCAAGTAGTCGACCATGGTTCGCGTCCCGGACCCGGTGGCTTGGAACTCACGCCGGACGCGTGGGGGTACATGCCCAA
>NW_006159799.1:57953-70052 GCF_000334495.1 Tupaia belangeri chinensis
ACCATCCCCCCTGGGGGGTGATTTCTCGCTTTCTGTCTCTATGTCTCTCTCTGTCTGTCTGGCGAGCGCACACGCCCTATAGCGAAAACCTCAAAAAAAAAAAAAAAAAAAAGACCAATCCTAATACACCTTGAAGGGTTTTTTTATATAATATTTAAAAAATCATTTCCTTATTTGTTGTTTGCATATTTGTCTATTTTAAATAATTTTCTGTGATCTATTGGGTCAGAAATGTCATGATGCATTTTTGCATAGAAAAACAGAAAAATACATCATGGCTTTTCTGATGACCCGACAGTATCTACCTTCAAGGCTCTTCACTATTCACTTCCTCTACCTTTCAATTTAAAACATATCTTAGAACATGAGTTGATACAGTAAAAGCCCCTTGTGGAAAAGTCACTGACCTAAAAGATCTCTAAATAAGACAAACATTCCTATAACTATACATGGTTTCATGTTCTCATTACATGAATCTCATTTCTTTCCAATATGAAAAAAAAATCTGTAAATGGATTTTTTTAATTATTTACTATTCTCAAACATTTTTTAGTTTAATAATCTCATTCAGCGGTTAATCTTAAATAGGATTATTTTTAAAAGATAAAGTAGAATACTGACTAATGAAATTCTGCTATACCAGTTAATTTGTAGAATTTCCAGTGCTTTGTTTTGAGATTAAGCCAAACACACTCTGAACAGTGTTGATCCCATATAATTCATGAAAACACCTCAGTGGAAGGAAACCCAAAGACTTAAAGAGGGAAGCTAAGAAATAAGAGATACAAATTCCTTGTTCAAAGAAAACTCAACACAAAAAAATAAAGAGCAAAAAAGAAGAAATAGTAGACTAGAACATAAATAATAATAATAGAGAATAGAAGAACAGTAGAGTAAATCAACAAAACCAAAATTTGATTTATTGAAAGGATAAATAAAACCAACAAACTAAGTTAGACCGAACAAGAAAGAAAGAAAGACAATTCAAAGTACAAAATGCAGAAATAAAAAGAAGACATCATTACTGACCTCACAGATATAAAAAGATATGTACATATATTCAGGGAAAACTACCTGTCAACAAATTAGATAATTTTGATGAAATGAACAACATCTTAGACACAAATTACATAATTTGATTCAAGAGGAATTAGACATTAGACAATTTAAATTGATCGATGATAAATAAAGATATAAATTTAGTAATTTAAGAATGTCCCAAAGAAAATTCAGGCCTAGAGGGATTCACTAATGAATTCTACCAAACATTCAAAGAAAAGGGATACATAGCCTTTATAAACTCTTCCACAAAATAAAAGATAAAAGAACATTTTCCTAATCATTCTATAAGGCCTGTATTATCCTATATCAACAGCAAACAAAGCTATCACAAAGAAAAAAAAGGAAACAAATATAGGTTAAAAAACTATCAAAGTACTAAAAAATCAAATTCATCAACATGTAAAGGTTTTGGACTGGTTCAAGTGAGCAGCCTTGCCAGATGTCAGACTGCCTGTGGCTGCAGGCCCTAACAGCCAAGACCCACGGCTCATCACTTACCCCACACTCACCTTTGGACTTCAGGTTTGTGTCTTGGGACTTTAAGAGAAACTTGCGTCCCTCCCAACCCAGCCTGAAACTTGATCAAGTGAGTGATCTTGCCCAACACCAGGCTGCCTATGGCAACAGGCCCTAAAGGCCAAGACCAATGGCTTACACACCCCTCCCACTTGCCTTTGGACTCTCAGGACTCCAATGTTTTGGATAATGTGCCAGGTGCAGCCTACAATCATTTCTTTGCTCCTGAGGTCAAGTTCAGCAGCTCAGTTGGAGTTCCACCTGTTATTTAGAAACAGGGAGGAATTTGGGTCACCCAGGAATGGTGACAACAGTTTAGGGTACTAGAGAGCAACAGGAAGGCATAGCAGAAGAGAGATCACCAATTTTCTACTCCAACACACCTTTGAGGGCTCCAAGACAGCTTGAATAACTTAGGAAGGAACATATAGATCATCACATTACTAGAAACAATGACAAAGGCACAAGAAATATGAGCAACCAACAAAATGTCTCTCCACCAAATGAAAACATCAATTCCACGTCACCCACAGACAACACAATGGAAGTCATAGACATGTCAGATAAGCAATTCAGAATCTTTGTAGTGACCAAACTAATTAAGATGCAAGAAAAAAGAGACAAGGAGTTCTAGGAGATGAAGAAATCTTTTCATTATTTGAAAGAAGAAATAGACACCTTAAAAAATAATCAAACAGAACTGTTAGGAATGAAGAATGTGATACAGGAAATTAAAACTCTTTTGAAAGTATTAATAGCAGACTAGATCACACAAAAGATCATATCTTGAATATAGAAGACAAAACTTCTAACCTAGAAAAAAGTATCAAAAAAATTGAGAAAAACAACCACAAAAAATGAGGATAATATATGAGAAATACTGGATGCCATCAAGCACCCCAACATCCAGATAACTGGTATCCCAGAAGAGGAAGAAAATAATAAGGGCATTGATAATTCATTTCATGAAATCCTAGAAGAAAATTTTCCAAACCTAGAGAATCATAAAAATATTCAGACCCAAGAAATACATAGGACTGCAAATAGAATCAACCCAAGAAGATTTTCTCCAAGGTATAGCATAGCCAGATTGGCCAAAACCACAGACAAAGACAAGATATTAAAATTGGCAAAAGAGAAATGTCAAGTTACTTATAAAGGTCATTCCATCAGGATAACATCAAACCTCTTGTCAGAAACAATGCAGGCAAGGAAAGAATGGGGAAATATAGCCAAAGTGTTAAATGAAATCAACTTCAACCAAGAATATTATACCCAGCAAGATTATCCTTCATATGGGAAAAAAAAGATAAATGTTCTCGGATAAACAAAACCTGAAAGAATTTACCAACTCCAGACCAGCTCTTCTAGAGGTTCTGAGGTGGTGCTATACCAGGAAAACTAGAAAAGATGGACAGTTTTAAAAGAACCAAAAATACTCAAGAAAATGGCTGGCTTGGGAACCAGCAGTTAGCATAATGGCTATGTCGCTGGACTCCCACATAGTCGACCGCGGTTTGCGTCCCCCAGTGGCTTAAAACTCTCGCCGGGCACGTGTGTGTGCATGCCCAAGATCCCAAGAGGAAAATGGAGGAGAAGGGATTGCGGCATGGCCATCCCCCCTGGGGGGTGATTTCTCGCTTTCTGTCTCTCTGTCTCTCTCTGTCTGTCTGATGAGTGCATGCGCCCTATAGCAAAAACCTCTCCAAAAATAAAGAAAAAAAAAAAGAAAAGAAAATGGCTGGCTGGCTTAATGATAGGAACAGGTCTGAAAATATCAGTAATAACATTGAATGCTAATGGATTAAATTCTCCAATTAAGAGACGCAGACTGGATGAATAGAAAAAAAGAAAACAAAAACAAAAACAGAAACCCTGTATCTGTTTCCTACAATAATTGCACCTTATGGATAAAGACATACATAGACTAATAGTGAAGAGCTGGAAAAAGATATCCCATGCAAATGAAAATCAAAAACAGGCTAGAGTTGTGATACTGATTTTGAACAAAATAGACTTCAAGACAAAGACTGTAAGAAAAGACAAAAAAAGGCATTATATAATAATAAATGGTTTCATTCAACAAGAAGACATAATGCTTATAAATATCTATGAACCCAACTCAAGAGCACTTAAATATGTGAATAAAAGACTGCTTGAGCTAAAAGGAGAGATAGGGAGAAACACTATAGTTATTGGGGATCTCAACACCCCATTATCACTTTTTTACAGATCTTCTAGACAGAAAATAAACAGAGAGATACAGGACCTAAATGACACTATAAGTCAAATGGGCTTGACAGATATCTATAGAACTTTACACACTAAGACCACAAAATATACATTTTCCTCACCCTAGCATGGAACCTATTTAAAGATTCACCATATGATAGTGCCCAAATCAAGACTTTATATATTCAAAAGCATAGAAACTATATCCACCATCTTCTCTGATCATGATGAAATTAAATTTGATATTAATTTCAAGAAACACCCTCAAAAATACACAAACACATGGAAACTAAACAACCTACTTCTGAATGACTTCCTAACTACAGAAGAAATTAAGTCTGAAATAAAAAAAAATATGGAAACAAATGATAATTAGTACATGAGTTTCCATAATCTATGGGACACTGCAAAAGCAGTCATAAGAGGGAAATTCATAGCAATTAGTGTGCATAAGAAAAAGATGGGATAACGGCAAATAGACAACCTAATATCACGCCTCAGTGAATTGGAAAAAAAAATGCCAGGCGAAAAGAAATAATAAATATTCGAGCAGAAATAAATGAAATAGAAAATAAATGAACTGATTGACTAAAGGATATAGAAACACAGTATATAGATGTAATACCAGATATGGTGTGTGTGAAAGAGTAGGGTCTGAGGAAGAGTATTTAGAAGAAAAATAGGAAGGCAAAGCATTGATGGGACAAAGAAATGTGGTATTATCTGTTGATGATATTTTATAGTTTTATCAACTGGACTAGGGAGAAATGTTCACCTATTGAAATATTCACTTTGTAAGCTAATAATGTGATTGAATGTATAAAAGAAAATGAAATTAAAAAGTAAACAAAACAAAACAAAAAAAGAAAATAAATGAACTACACAGAAAATAAATGAAAGTAAAAGCTGGTTCTTTGACATGATTAACAAGATTGACACACCATTAGCTAGACTGATGAAGAAGAAAGAAATGAGACAAATCAAATACATGATGAAACAGGCAACATTACAGTAGACATAAGAGAAATACAAAACGTCAGGAGAACAGCTATCTGCTAACAAACAAGACAACATGTAGGAGATGGACAAATTCCTGGATGCATATAGTCTACAAAGATTAAATCGGGAGGACATACAAAACCTAAATACACCCATAAAAAGCCATGAGATTGAATCAGTAATAATTAACCTCCCAACAAAGAAAAGCCCAGGTCCAGATGGCTTTATTTCTGAACTCTACAAAATGTTTAAGGAAGAGTTAAGACATATCCTACTCAAATTATTTCTAAAGACCAAAAGGAAGGAAATCTTCTAAATTCATTTTATGAAGCTTCCATCATCCTCATTCCCAAAACAGATAAGGACATGACAAGAAAAGGAAAATTACAGACCAATATCTCTGATGAATATAGATGCAAAAATTCTCAAAAAAATACTTGCAAATCGTATCCAATAGCATGCAACAAAGATTATTTATCACAACCAAGTAGACTTTATTCTCAGAATGCAAGGTTGGTTCAACATACACAGGACCATAAATATAATACACCATATTAATACAAAGAAAGATAAAAGCCATACACGATCATTTCAACTGATGCAGAGAAAGCATTTGATAAAATACAACATCCTTTCCTGATTAATCTCAGTAAGATTGGTATAGAAGGGTCATTTCTCAGCACAATAAAAGTCATATATAAAAAACCTATAGTAACATTATACTGAATGGGGAAAAGATAAAAGTTTTTCCACAGAAACTGGTACTAGACCAGGCTGCCCACTTTTTCCACTACTTTTTAATTTAGTGCTGGAAGTCTTAGCCAATGCAATCAGAAAAGAGAACAATGTAAAAGGCACTCAAATAGCAAAGAAGCATTCAAAATATCTTTATTTGCAGATGACGTGATGGTATACCTAGAAGACCCAAAGTTTTCATGAAAAAACTTCTCAAAGTAATAAATGAATACAATAAGGTGTCAGGACACAAAGTTAACCTCCAAAAATCTATAGCATTTCTATATATGAACAAGTTGAATGAAGTAGAACTGAAGAAAGGAGTCCATTTTACCATAACCACAAAATGTATATGATACTTAGGGATAAATGTAACTAAAGAAGTCAAAGAACTTTACAAAGAAAAGTATGAAAAACTTTTTTAAAAAGATATTGAAAAGGACATAGAAAAGTAGAAGGACATGCCATGTTCCTGGATTGGAAGAATAAACATAATCAAAATAGCAATTCAACCCAAATTAATCTACATATTTAATGCAATTTGATTCAAAATACCAGAGATATTCTTCACAGATTAAAAAAAAAGACAATCATAGAATTTGTATTGCCAGAAAAATCCTGCTCAAGAAGAGTGGAGTGGGTGGCACTCCATATATCCCTGACCCAAAGATATACTATAACGCTTTGATAACTAAAACAGTATGGTATTGGCACAAAAACAGACAGGTGGACCAGTGAATTGAACAGAGACCCCAGAAATAAAACCAAAGCTTACTGCCAACTGATTTTTGACAAAACATACCAGTCAATTCATTGGGAAAAGGAAAACCTCTTTAGTAAATGGTGCCAGAAAAACTGGGTATTCACCTGCAGAGAGATTAAACTGAATCCCTATCTTTCACCATTAACAAAAATCAACTCCAAATGGATCAAAGATCTGAACCTAAAATCTCAAACTATAAAACTGTTGATGAAAAATACTGGGAAAACTCTGGGAGACATTGGAGTAGGCAAAGACTTCTTAAATAAGACTCCCAAAGCACAGGCAATAATCCCTAAAATAGGGATTATTGGGATTATACCAGATTAAGAAGTTTCTGCACAGCAAAGGGCACAGTAATTAGAGTGAATCGACCACCTCAGAATGACAGAATATTTTTTAAAAAATTGCTTCAAACAAGGTACTGATTACCAGAATACAGAGGAAACTCAAGTGCCTTACTCAAAAAAAAAGAAAAAAAAAAGATTAACCCATATAAAAAATGGGGAAATGGGTTGAACAAAAACTCTCTAAGGAAGACAAATGAACAGCCAAAAAACATCTGAGTAAAATGCTCAACATTCCTCATTGTAAGGGAGATACAGATTAATACCACAATTAGATACCACCTAATCCCTGTCAGAATGGTGAAAATTAAAAATACAATAAGTAATAAGTGTTGGAGGGGATGTGGTGAAAGAGGAATCCTCCTACACTATTGGTGGGAAGGTAAACTGGTTCTGCCACTGTAGAAAATAATATGGAGGTTCCTCAAAGATCTACAAATGAAACTACCATTTAATCCAGCAATCCCACTTCTGGGTATTTACCCAAAGGACAGGAGAATACTCAGTTGGAAAAGTGCTTGCACATCAATGTTTATTACAACATTTTTCAGAAACACTAAGACATGGAACCAACCCAAATATCCACAAACAGATAAATGAATAGAAAAAGTATGATACATTTACTCTATGGAAAACTACTCAGCCATATTAAACAAGACCCTGGCATTAAAGTGGTCAAATATAGAGGATCTATTGCTGAGTGAAGCAAGCCAGAATATGAAAGAAAGATATTGTATGTATCCACTTAATATATACCGACTATCCGCACTTTATGGTAGAGATTGAAATATTGGAGGACATAAAAGCACTGAAAATAGTTATGGATACTGAAGACAGTGTGGAAGGAGGTGGGAGAAGGGAAGATTATCAAGAAGGATAGCAAGAGAACAAACAGAGAGGCATAAACCATGACACAGAATGGTTTATTACCTGTTGATGACATGTATAGTACTCTTGACTGGACTGGTCTAAGAAGTTTCATGCTGGGTAAATTCTCTTTACAAACTAAATGATACACAGTGATTGAATGTAAAAAAAAATGAGAATAATAATAATAATACTCTGAAAAAAATGATGAAAAACTATTTAATGATGATGTGTATGACTGATATGCGTGGTATTCCTGCGGGAAAAAGAAATGCAATACACTGTATAGATATATGTGATTCAATGTAATAAAAAGGATTATAATAATAAATAAAATTAATTAATAAAAAAATGAAAAAATATATATGTAAAGGTTTTATCCACCATGACCAAATGGGATTTATTCAAATAGTCCATGGAGGGTTTAACATATAAAAACCAACTACATGATCATGTCAATTGATATTAAAAAATTTTAATAAAATCCATTTATGATAATAATATGCAATAAACTAGGAATAAAAAGGCATTTTCTCAACATGAAAATGGGGATCCTCTTTTCATTCTTTTATGACTGGAACTGTGGAGGGTGTTGAAGAGAAGAAAAAGAAGCTTCCCGCTGTGTCAGAAACCAAGGAAAATGTTCAAAAAAAAACCTGCTGAGGTGAAAACCATCTACAAAAATGTTCCTGCTGTACCAGAAACCTTTAAGAAAAAAAAAATCTAATTTCGTGGAGCTGAAGATCAATTACCTGGGAAAGAAATTTGCTCAAAAGAAAAAAAAAAAAAAAAAAAACCAAGGAGGAAGCATATCTATGAAACATTAAGCACTATCATAAGGTATATAGGTAGATCTACAAAACTGAGATTTACATAACCAGGATGGCAAGAAAAACTGGCAACTTCTATGTACCTGCAGAATCCAAATTGGCATTTGTCAGCAGGATTGGAGTTATCAAAGGTGTGAGCTTGAAGGTCTGAAAGATGTTGCAGCTTCTTTGCCTTGACCAGATGTTCAGTGGCACCTTCATTAAGTTCAACAAGGTTTCAATTAACATGCTGAAAATTGTGAAACCATATATTGCATGGGGGTGTCCAAATCTGAAGTGAGTAAATGAACTAATCTACAGGTATGGTTATGGCAAAATCAGTAAGAATCAAATTGCTTTGACAGATACCTCTTTGATTACTCTCTCTCCCTCTCTCTCCTCTCCTCTCTCTCTCTCTCTCTCTCTCTCTCTCTCTTGATTTCTCAATCTCTTGGTAAATCTGGCATCATCTGCATAGGGGATCTGATTTGTGAAATCTATACTGTTGAGAAACACATTCAAAGAAGCAAATAACATCCTGTGACCCTACAAATTATCTCTTCCATGATGTGGAAGAAAAAGACCACTTATTTTGTAAAAGATGGAGATGCTGGCAACAGAGAAGGCCAGGTCAATTGGCTTACTAGAAAGATGAACTAAGGTATTCATCATGATTATTTTTGTAACCTTGTTAGTTAAAAAACAGTGGTTGTTTTCAGACTGAAAAAAGGGGGAGAGCATATCTATGCGAAACAATGAACATTCTACATAATGATGAAGGACTTAATGCTTCATCCAAGATTAGGAATCATTCAAGGATGTCCACTTTTACAGCCTCTTTTTAACATTGTACTGGAGGCTCTAACAAAGAAATTACATAATAAAAAGAAACAAAAGACATCTACATTGTAAAGAAAGGAAGCAAAACTGTCTTTGCATATATCATATATGCAAAATGTCAAAAAAAATTACAGAAATTAAAATACAAGTTTATTTTGGTGCAAATAAAAATCCAACCATAAGTTTTTCAAAATACACATTTTCATGAATTTTATGAAGACCCCTAGCTATTTTGTGTGTATGTGTGTGAATTAATACTAATGAACTAATAATTCCAGCAGGGTTGCAAAAAACAAGATCAATATACAAAAATAAATTGTACTTCTGTACAGTAGCAAAGAACATTTTGGAAATAAAATTAAGAAACAAATTCCATTCCTAATAGTAACAAAAAGAAAAAATACATAAGTATAAATCTAACCAAAAATAAAGTGCAAGACTTGTATGCTGAATGCATGATGAAGAAATTTTAAAAGACCTAAATAAATTAGATATTTCATGTTCATAAATTGGAATGCTTAATATTATTAAGATGGCAATAATTCCCAAAGTAATTTATATATTCAAAACAATCCTATCAAAATTACAGCTGCCTTTTATGCAGAAATTGACAAAATAATAAAACATTCATTAGAAATTTTAAAAACCCAGCTGGTCAAAACAATCATGAAAAAGAATGAAGCTTGAGGATTCACATTTTCCAAATCCAAAACCTATTACAAAAATACAATAATCAAGACAAAATATTACTGGCATAAAATAGATATTCAGAACAATTAAATAGCATTGAAGATTTTAGAAATCAGTTTATTTTGACAAGGGCACAAGACAATTTGATGAAGAAAGTATAATTTGTTCAATGGATGGTGTTAGTATAATTCATAAGGATACTGTATAAGGATACAGCGAAATTCTTTATTGAAAAGAAGAAAATTGAACTTGTACTTCATACCATACTCAAAAAATAATCTCAAACAATTCTGAGACCTAAATGTAAGAGCTAATGCTAGAAAATTATTAAAAGAAAACATGAGAGTAAATCTTCATTAGGCGAGAGTTTTCTATATACAACACCAGCAGTTAAGCAACGAAAGAAAAGATATGGTGGATTATATAAAAATGGAAATAATTTATGCTACAAATGATACTACCAAGGAAGTGAAAATACAACCAATGGAATGGGAGAAAATATTTTTAAATTACACACCTGATAAGAAACTTGTTTCCAGTATATGTAAAGAATTCCTATTACTCAATAATAAAAAGGCAAATAGCCCATAAAAGAGCAAATTTTAATGCCAACATTCCAAAGAAGATATACAAGTAGTCAATAAGTACATGAAATAAAATTTCAACATAATTAGTCATTTGGGAAATACAAATCAAAACCACAATAAGATTATTGGTTTACATCTTCTACAGTACTCTTACAAAAAAGTAAAACAACTGGTGGCATAGCAGTTAAAGCACTGGACTCCAATGTAGTCAACCGCAGTTTGAATTCTGGATCTGGTGGCTTGAAACTCATGCTGGGCAACTATGTGTTTATGCTCAAAATCCAGAGGAAAATGGAGAAGGGATTGTGGGGTGGCCATCCCACCTGGGAGGATGATTTCTCACTTTCTGTTTCTCTCTGTCTCTCCAGTGAGCACATGTCCCGTATAGCAAAAATCTCTCTTAAAAAAATTTATTTTTAATTAAAAAAGAAAGAGAGAAATACAACAATAAGTGCTGTCAGTGCTGTGCAGAATTAGCACCTTAATGCAATACCACTGAAAGTGAAAAAATAGGGCAGCAATTTTGGAGAACATTTCAACAGTTTCTCCAAATGTTAAACATAGATTTACCATGTAACTAAGCAACTTCATTCCTATGTATATTTAAAACAATTGAAAGTATGGAATCTAAAGACTTGAGAAACATACTAGGAACATGTGGATGCTTGGCCAAAGTCCTGAAGATAATGGAAGAATAGGGATTGTGGTGTGAGCACACTGAAGATAATGGAAGAATAGGGATTGTGGTTTCAGCACATCCTGGGGGGTGATTTCTCACCTTCCTTCTGTCTGTCTTTGTCTCTCTCCAGTGAGTTCATCCACCATTTAGCAAAAGCAAACAAACAAAAAGGAAAACCCTAAATATTTGTCAGTTGATTAATGAGTGAGCAAAATATCAAAAATGTCATATATTCATAGAATATTTTGTTTCAAAAAAATAAGTATTTGCTATATGTTTCAACATGAATGAATCTTTTTTGTTGGAGTTATTTGTTTAATTTTATTCATTTTATTTATTTTTAATTTGACCAGAGACAGAGAGAATGGAGAAAAGTGAGAAAGCAAGCCACCGGTTCCAGGACTTGAACCACTTCCAGCCATGTGGAAGTCCAACACCTTATTCATCACACTGCCTGCCAGCCCCCATATAAATGAATCTTAAAAACCATTATGCAAAGTGTGTGTGTGTGTGGGGGGGGGCGCACTTGGGGATGCTGGGTGAAGTGGCTGAGGCCTGGTGGTTTGAGCTTAGATTCTCAGCTGAAAGCCTCCTGTGCTTTTCCAGAGCTGACTGGGGACAAAAAGCCTCCAGGCTTCTCCACCTCTACCTGTGTTGAGCTTCTGGGTTCAGCTTCAGGGCTGTGAGGCCGCCCTATAACACCACCAACCAGGGCTTCCCTGCGGACCCCAGTGCTACTCAGGACACAAAGCCTCCTGGCTTCTCTGCCTCTGCCTGTGTTCGGCCTCTGGGTTCAGCTTCAGGGCTGTGAAGCTCCGTCCCCTAGACATGCTCCTCCACAGACTCCAATGCTAGTCAGGGATGCAAGTGTCTCCCTCTTGTTCTTCTCTGTCCCTTCCGACGTTTTTTCCCCTCTTTAAAAAAAAAAAAAAAAAAAAAAAAAAACCCACCCCACTTTTTTTTTCTTTTTTTTTTT
>NW_006159799.1:70251-88000 GCF_000334495.1 Tupaia belangeri chinensis
TTTTTTTTCTTTTTGAGAGGTTTTTGCTATAGGGTGTGTGCGCTCACCAGGAAGACAGAGACAAAGAGACAGAAAGCGAGAAATCACCCCCCAGGGGTGATGGCCACACCACAATCCCTTCTCCTCCATTCTCTTCTCAGGATCTTGGGCATGCATGCACACGCGCCCAGCGTGAGTTTAAGCCACCAGGTCCGGGACTCGAACTGCAGTCTACTACATGGGAGTCCAGCGAAATAGCCATTATGCTAACTGCTGGTCCCTTACTCTTTTTCTTTTACATTACTGTCCTTTCTTACTTCTCAGCCCTTACCCACTGCCTAGAGATGACTAGGTGCATAGTAGCTAAACATCTGAATATTGTGAGTTTTAGCAAAATCTTTGCACCTCACTGTAGTGGTTCCAAAAATAGTGAAATTCCCCTTCATAAATCCAATTGTAATATTCCTCCTGTTTTTTTCTGCACTGGAGAACACAGTAGAAGGGAGAAAATGTCACCGAATTATTTCACGTAAGGGAAACACACAAGCTCACAGTCACAGAATCTTTCTCCAACAAGTTAGGGAGAAGTGAATACATTATTGAATGACTAAAAATCAGAGAAGAGACTCAAGGATGAGAGAATCAGGTAATACATCTATAGCAAAAGAACACTGTAACTTTTCTCCAAGTAGGGAAATATTAGAGGATATTACCAAAATATCAGAAAACAAATTTAGAATATTTATGGTAACAAAATTCTATGAGATGCAAGAGAAAAAAGAAATTGAGCTCCAAGAGATGAGGAAGTCCTTCCACAATATGAAAGAAGAATTGACACCATAAAACAGAATCAAATGGAACTGTTAGACATAAAGGCTATAATACAGGAAATTAAAACCTCTCTCAAAAGTATTAAAAGCAGATTAGACTATACAGAAGATCAATTTCAGAAGTAGAAAACAAAACTTCTAACCTAGAAAAAATCATCAAAAATACTCAGAAAACAGCCAAGAAAATTGAGGATAATAAACAAGAAATACTAGATGCCATGAAATGCCTAAATATTCAAATAATTGGTATCCCAGAAGATGAAGAAACTAATAAAAGTATGGATAATCTATTCCATGAAATCCTGGGAGAAAACATTCCAAGTCTAGAGAGGCATTCAAACATCCAGACCCAAGAAATACAAAGAAACCCAAGTAGAATCAATCCAAGAAGATCCTCTCTATGGCACATTACAGGTAGATTAACCAAAATGACAAAGACAAGATACTAAGATTGAAAAGAGAAACAAGAGAGAAACATCAAGTCACCTAGAAAGGCTATCCCATCAGGCTAACACCAGATCTCTCACTGGATACAATGCAAGCAAGGAAAGAACAGGGAAATATATTCAAAGTGTTAAATGAAAAACAATTTCAACCAAGAGTAATTTACCCAGCAAGATTATCCTTCATATGGAAAAAGAAAATGAAAACATTCTCAGATAAATGAAACCTGAAAGAATTTACCAACTCCAGGCCAGCTCTTGAAGAAATTTTGAAAGGAGTATTATACCAAGAAAACTAAAGACAAACAGACAGCAATAAAAGAATAAAAAAACAACCAAGAATATGGCCAACTTAATGGTAGGGACAAGTCTGGAAATATCAATAGTAACACCAAATGTTAATGGATTAAATTCCCCAATCAAGAGACACAGACTGACTGAATGGATTGAATATCATAAATCCTCCCTCTGCTGCCTACTAAAATTTCATCTCATAGATAAAGACATACATAGACTAAAAGTGAAGGGCTGTAAAAAGACACCCCATGCAAACAGAAACCAGAAAAGAGTGGGAGTTGCTATACTGATTTTGGGCAAAATCAGCTTTAAGACAAAAACTGTAAGAAGAGACAAAAAATGGCATTATATAGTAGTAAAAGGTCTAATTTACCAAGAAGATACAACACTTATAAATATCTATGTACTGAACTCAGGAGCACCCAAATATGTAAAGGAAAGACTGTGAAATCTAAAAGGAGAAATAGACTGTATCACAATAATTGCAGGAGATGTCATCACCCCATTGTCTCCTTTAGACAGGTCAATGAGACAAAAAATAAGCAAAGAGATCCAGGAACTAAATGATACCATAAATTAGATGGACTTGATAGACATTTATAGAAAATTCCACCAAAAAACACAAAATATACATTTTTCTCAGTCCTACATAGTACTTTCTCAAAGACTGACTACATGATAGGGCACAAAACCAACCTTTACAGATTCAAAGGCATAGAAACTATATCCAGCATCTTCTCTGACATGATGGAATTAAATGTGATATTAATCTCAGAAGAAAACTTCAAATATACAAAAATACGTGGAAACTAAATAACCTCATTCTAAATGACTCCATGATGACTGAAGAGACTAAGACTAAAATCAAAACACTCATGGAAGCAAATGTTAATGAGTACACAATTTTCCACAATTTACAGGGCACAGCAAAAGCAGCCATAAGAGGGAAGTTCATAGCAATTCGTGCGCACAAGAGAAAGATAGAAAGGTAGCAAAAGGACAACCTAACATCATGACTCAGGGAACTGGAAAAAGAACAACAAAGGATTCCAAAAAATGCCAGGAGAAAAGAAATAATAAAAATTTGAGCAGAAATAAGTGATATAAAAATAAGCGAATTATACAGAAAATAAATGAAAGCAAAAGCTGGTTCTTTGAAAAGATAAACAAGATTGATACACCATTAGCTAGACTAAGAAGAGAGAAAGGAACCATATAAATCAAATTTGCAATGAATCAGGCAACATTACAACAGACATAACAGAAAACAAAACATCATTAGAGGATACTATGAGCAACTATATACCAACAAACAAAACAACCTGGATGGGATGGACAAATTCCTGGAGATGTATAATCTACCAAGATTGACTCAAGAGGACACTGAAAGCCTGACTAGACCTATAACAAACACAGAGATTTAATCAATAAAATAAGTAAATAAATAAATAAATAAACAAACCCAAAAAAAGAGAAGTCCAGGTCCCAATGGCTTCATGCTGATTTTTACAAAACTTTTAAATAAGAGGTAATCCCCATTCTACTAAAACTGTTTCTAGAGATCCAAGAAAAAGGAACCCTTCCAAATTTATTCTATGAAGTCTCCATTACCTTCATTTCCAAAATGGGATACGACAAAAAAGGAAAACTACAGAACTATATCTCTAACGAATATAGATGCAAAAATGCTCAACAAGATTCTTGCTAACTATATTCAACAGCATATAAAAAAGTTATTAATCATGACCAGGTAGGCTTTATTCCAGGGTCACAAGTGTGGTTCAACATAAACAAAACCATAAATGTAATACACCATATTAACAGAAAAAAAGATAAGAACCATGTGATCATTTCAATTGATGAGGAAAAAGCACTTGACAAAACACAACATCTTTTCCTGATTAAGGTGCTCAGTAAAATTGGCATAGAAGTATCATTTCTCAGCATAATAAAAGCCATCCATGAAAAACCTACAGCTAACATTATACTGAATGGGGAAAAGTTGAAAGCTTTTCCACTAAAAAGTGGTACAAGACAAGGCTGCCCACTTTCTCCACTCCTATTCAATATAGTACTGGAAGTCCTAGCCAATGCAATCAGACAAGAGAAGAAAATAAAAGGCATTCTAATAGTGAAAGAAGAGCTGAAATTATCTTTTTTCAGATGACATGATTGTATACATAGAAGACCCAATAGTATCTGCGAAAAAATTTCTCAAAGTAATAAATGCATACAGTAAAGTGGCAGGATACAAAATTAACTTACAAAACTCTATAGCATTTCTATATACAACTAACAAGCATATAGAGACAGAACTGAAGAAAGTAATCCCATTTACCATAGCCACAAGAAGTAGAAGATACTTAGGAATAAAACTAACTGAAAAAGTCAAAGACCTCTATAAGGAAAACTACGAAAACCTTCAAAAAGAAGTGGAAAAGGACACAAAAAAGTAGAAAGACATCCCATGTTCCTGGTGTGGTAGAATTTATATAATCAAAATGGTAATCCTACTCAAATTAATCTACATATTTAATGCAATCCCTATATAATTACAAGAGACATTCTTCACAGATCTAGAAAAGACAATCATACAATTAGACTGGAATCATAAAAGACCAAAGCCATTCTGTGCAAGAAGAGTGGAATAGAGGGCATCTCATTTCCTGACCTCAAAATATATTACAAAGCTGTGATAATCAAAACAGCATGGTATTGGCACAAAAACAGACATGCGGACCAATGAAACAGAGTAGAGACCCCAGAAATAAACCCCAAAACATGCAGCCAACTCATCTTTGACAAAGGGTACTAGTCAATATAATGGGAAAAGGAAAACCTCTTTAGCAAATGGTGCTGGAAAAATGGTATCCACCTGCACAAAGATGAATCTGAAATCCTACCTGTCGCCATTAACAAAAATGAAATCAAAGTGTGTCAAAGATCTGAAGACCACAAACTATAAAACTACTGGTGGAAAACACTGGGTAAACTCTGGGAGACATTGGGGGAGGCAAATAATTCTTAAGTAAGACCCCCAAAGCACAGGCAATAATCTCTAAAATAGACAGGTGGAATTACATCAGATTAAGATGTTTTTACACAGCAAAGAACGCTTTAATTAGTGTGAAATGACAACCCTCAAAACGGGAGAGAATTTTTGTTAACTGAGCCTCTGATAAGGAACTGATAACTAGAATACAAAAGGAATTCAAGCAGCTTATCTGGAAAAAAAGACTAACCCAATTAAAAGATGGAAAAATAAACTGAATAAACAACTCTCTAAGAAGTCATATGAATAGTCAAAAAACATTATGAAGAAATGCTCATCATCCCTCATAAAGGAGGTGCAGATCAAAACCACAGTGAGATACCACCTAATCCCAAACAGAAAGGCAAAGATTTAAAAAAAAAAAAAAAAAAAGCCTGAGAAGTGCTGGAGGAGATGTTGTGAAAGAGGAATACTCCTACATTGTTGGTGGGAATGTAAATTTGTCTAGCCACTGTGGAGAACAATATGGAGGTTCCTCAAAGACCTTTAAATAGAACTACCATATGATCCAGCAATTCTACTCCTGGGTATCTACCCAAAGGACAGGAGAATGCTCAGTCGGAAAAGCCCTTGCATATCTATACTCATTGCAGTCTTCTTCACGATTGCTAAGACATAGAACTAACCCAAATGTCTACAAACAGATGAATGGATTGAAAACATGTGGCACATATAATACATGGAATTCTACTCAGCCATAAAAAAAACTACAAGGCCCTGGAATTTTATAGAAAGCAGATGAATATGGAAGATTTGTTGCTAAGTGAAGCAAATCAGGCTATGAAAGAGAGACATTTATGTCTCCACTTAACATATACTGACTGTTCATAATCCATGGTAGAGATTGAAAGACTGGAGGACATAAAAGCATTAAAAAATTGTTACAGACACTAGAGATAAAGTAGAAAGAGTGGGAGAGGAAGAGAATAGGAAAGAAAATTTGGGGGTTAAAAACAGAGAGGTAAGACATTTGTGGGACACAGAAATGGTTTATTTGTTGATGAGGACGTGTATAGTATTCTCAACTGGGCTGGACTGAGGTGTATATCATGCTGGGTAAAGTCTCTTTACAATCTAAATGATGTATAGTGATTAAATGTATAAATAATAATTTTTTAAAAATCACTCTGGGTGGGACCAGCAGGTCATGTGATGGTTAAGGCTGCTGGATTCCCACAGGCCAACCGCAGTTCGAATCCTGGACCTGAAAGTTTGCTTTCTCACTTTCTCCGTCTCTCTCACTCTGTCCCTTTCTGATCAAATTAAAAATAAAGAAGTAAATAAAGTTTTTAATAAACATTTTGCAAAGTGTAAGTAAAGAAAGCTAATCACAAGACATATTCTGTGATACCATTTATATTAAATATGAATCAGTATAGTTTAGAAACATAGATTAATGGTTCCTTACAGGTTGGGGGGATGTTGTAAGGAAGAAAAGAAATTGATTGCTAACGTACACAAGGTCTCTCTTCAAGGGACCAGAAATGTTCTAAAATTACATTGTGGTGATAGTTACACAGTTTTGTGAATATACCAAAAAACATTGAATTGTATACTTTATGTGGATGAATTGTGTAGTAAGTGAATTATATTTCAATAAAACTGTTGCAAAAAAAAAAAAGATTTGATGTCTTATATATTTTGAAATGCTTTCCTTCCATGAGAGGACATTCATAGTCTTTATTCATTCTTATAGTTAGGCTACTGAGATTGATTTTTTAATATAATAACAGAGCAAATAAAACTATGATGATTTCTGTTTCATAATATATGTAGCTGGATTTAATGTACTTTTGATAGTCTGAAACTATTTGCCGAATTACTGTCTTTTAGGCAATGAAGTAAAAAGAGATCTGAAAAAGAAAAAAAATAATAATTCTAGTAACCCAGCTTTTCTGCAAAACAAACAAAATGACAGAGAATTCATTTGACTTTGCTGGTCCAGAGGATCTAACTTTGTGAGTCTTCTGAATGATAGGTTCTATTCAAACATTCACTTTACTGCATGGGCCAGAATTCATGCCAGATATTTTTAGTAGTATTTCTAAATGACACCCATTAAAATTCATTTCTGTGAAAGTTAAGCCATTTACTGTCTTACACAGATGCTCATAAAATCTGAGTCTCTCTTTTTCACAATGATTCTTTTTTGACAAGGATATGTTGGATACTATATTTAAGTCAACAGAGTGATATACTTGTATTTGAATCTTGCTTTCACATTTGTGATGAAACATTGCCTATGTTTGCATTTTTATTAGAAAATGGACAATGGTATAGACAAGAGGAACAGCATATTACAGCTACAAAGCATACTACATTCATGAACTTGGAAAACAATGAATTGATGAGTAAGAAGGACTGTGTTACAGAAGATAGAATCCACAGATAATACAAATTTTTGTATATGGAGAAAATAAGAGAAGTGAAATAGGGTGGATGAGGAAAAATTAAAAGCAATAACTGAGTAGGAGCAGTGTCTACGAGCAATGAGTCAAGATATTACTGTAAGAAACTTGAAGAGGTGTAAGGTCAAATCCTGAGCTCGGTCACTTTCCTCCATTAACACTATTCTTATTTTGACCTATGTTCTAAGGCAGAACAGCTTCCATACCAGATGAAATCTTGCTCCCACATTTAATCTTTGTATCAGCATTTGCAACAATGAGATATTTGCCTTCTTTGATTTTTCCTCCCCTCTGTAATAGCCATCCAAGATTTACAGAGACCAGTAGGCAGTTGGAAAACAGTTTTATGGGGGCAGTGGGTGGCATGGTGATTAACATGGATTCACACATGACTGTTATTCAATTCCTGGACCTGGGGGCTTGAAAATCATACCAAATACATGTGCATCCATGCCCAATATCCTAAGAGGAGAATGGTGGAGAAGCAATCGTGGTGTAACCATCCTCCCTGGGGAGTGATTTTTTACTTTCTTTGTCTCTGTCTCTCTTTTCGGTAAGTGCATTCACCCTATGGCAAAAATTAAAAAAAAAAATCTTTAAAAAAATTATTTGTAGCACATTTAGTCAATCTTTAATGAATGGTAGTTTTTAACCCCAAATCCCACCACCACAATTTCCATCCCTAGATTCCCTCTCTCATACACCAATTTGGCCACAAAAAAAGAGCTGTAGCCTGTAAACTCAGATTCCCCCAAACAAGACTTGTCATAATAGAAAGGTTGTATCTTTAAACCTTTAGCTTAAAGTTAATTTGACTAAATCTTCTTTACCTATTTTCCCTTCTTTCATCAGGAATGTTTCATTAACATGTACAGAGGAGGTTGTCCTTTTCCCCTCTACATGAAGGGAAGCATCTGTAAGTGATACCAGGCATACCTGAGAAACACACACACACACACACACACACACACACAACATACAGATACATATATGATCAATTAATGAACTAATGATACATGAATGAACGAGTGAGAGGTAATTCGAGTGTCAATCAAAAATATTGACATGGGACCAGCAGTTGGTGCAATGGCTATGTCACTGAACTCCCATGTAGTAGACCTCAGTTCAAGTCCTGGACCTGGTGGCTTAAACTCACACCGGCGCATGTGCCTTTGTGCCCAAGATCCCAAGAGGAGAGTGAAGAAGAAGGGATTGTGGCATGGCCATCCCCCTAGGGGATGATTTCTCAGTTTCTGTCTCTCTGTCTCTCTCTGTCTTTCTGGCAAGTGCACACACAATATAGTAAAAACCTCTCCAAAATAAATAAATAAATAAATAAATAAATAAAACAAAAAATTAAAAAACAACAAAAAAATTGAGACAATATCTAAGGTTTTTTTTTTTTTTTAAATTAGTTTTTGACAATTCTTGTTACACAATCCATTATTAAAGTTATTTCCTTTCCAAGGTCAAGTTCAGAGTGAGGCCAAACAAAAACATATTGAATTCAGACTCCCCAGAAGCAGAAATAAAGGCAAGCATTGGCATATCAGTGACTTATTAATAAGCATTACCAGGAGAAACTGGTAAAGTAGGGGGAGTTTCAGGAAGATGCCAAGCACGGGTGCAGTAAGAAGTGAACTATCAGTCAGTGACCCCATAGAGCACTCTGGAGATCAACACTATTATTTATCACAGTTTGAGAACTGTCCCAACTTAAAGAACAATTATTAGGCCTTTGCACTGCTATGACAGTCAGTTCTTGGTCTGTGGTCATAGGCAGGAGGCTGGAAAATTACTAAGTACTCCTGCTCTGAACTGAGATGCTCCAGGAGACCAAGGGCAGACCTCTTAAAAAAAAAAAAAGTTACAGGTATGTGTTCTTATAAGTACAAGGGAGTTAGTAGCTATGCACCCAGAACAGATAAAGGTGATCAGAGGGAATCTGGGCAGACTATTGGTATTGCCCACTTGAAGGTTAAACAATACATGATAGATAGATAGATGATAGAGATACATATAGAGATTGATAGATAAATAGATAAGACAGACAGACAGACATATGAGAAATAGATGATAAAGATAGATAGATAGAAATGATAGATGATTGATTGATAAATAGATAGATATAGATGATAAATAAATTACTAAAGTATCAATTAGAACTAAGTTTGAATCTCAGCTACATATTCATTACCTGTGTGACCCTTGGTAATCTACTTCTCATTCCTGACCCTCAGTTTCCTCATTTGTAAAACACCTTAATAGCATATATTTTATATGTTTGTTAAAAGGAACAAACTAAATAATATACAAAACAATTTAAAACTGTACCTTGATTATAATGGTCATTCAATAAATGTTAATCATCGTCATTAACATCATTCTTCCCTGGGTCAGAATAGTTCCTTGGATGAAACAGCATGGTAAGTCTGGATGTTTTAATTTTAAGTTCATTTATTCATTTCTCTCCATGACAGGGAGAGAAAGAAAGAGAGAGAGGGAGGGAGACAGACACTCCCAACATGGTTGTCATGGTTCAGTCCATCTCCTAGTCCCATCAGGTCCAGATTGGGGGCATGCACACACACACACACGCACACACACACACACACTCAGCATACCTAGGCATGTTGTGGGATGTAAATCTAAAACCTTTCCACGTCAGTCCAGTTACATCACTGCTGCGTCTTAAACTGACTTGGTAAATCTGGACTTGTTGACACTCCTTACAGCTAATTTCCAGTCTCTTCTAGTCCTAAAATACTCAACTCTACACTGTTTCACAACTTTAAGACATGTCCTCCTTTCCATCCTCTTCCCCCTTCCCACTTTCTCATTGCCTGACCCTTGGGCCCGAGTTTTTCCTGACCTTGACTTTGGAGGCACTCAGTTCAGGCAGGGTCAGGCCAAATCATGACTATGTGACTCTGAGACTAATGTATGTTTCTGTTATCTGCATCTGAAATTAATGAGAATACTACCAGCTCCCAGGAAGACCTGCCAAGAAGCAGTGGTGACAAGAATTCCTGGCAGCCACAGAACCCCAGAAATAGGGCCTTGGTAAAGGACAGCAAAAAACTGGCTTCAAAACAGGACTGCTGTGACTCAGGCAACAGAGAAAGGACTTAGGAAGGTGCAGAAACTTTAAGATGTGATTTCCTATGTCTTAGCTGAGTAAACTCATTTCCTTTATCCTTTTTGTATTCCTGAGTGACAAAGAATGAAATAAAAATATAAAATGAGTTTGAAGAAAAGTAGCAGTTACACCCCTTTTAGCAAATAAGCTTTTTTTAATTTTCAGAGGTTAATCTCTTACCAAGAGATCATGGCCTTCCATATAACCCCTGCTTCTCGTCAGCCCCACCTCCTAGGCTGCCAGTTACGCGTTTTTTCTTTGGAAAGACAAGGTTGACCTTGATCACTTTGTCGCTCTGCTCTTTGAACCTCATCTATGCCAAGCAAAACACACCCCAGATCCAAATAATGGCTTCTCAGAACTAGCTTTTCTTTGCCAAGAACTCAAGACAAAAGCTTCCATTGGGGTACCTAGATGATTCAGTAGGAGTTCTTTGATGTTTTTTGCCCTTTGACTCTTTTTCTTGCTATCAAGATATCTAATGATAGAACTCCTTCAAGATAAGGGAAATACCAGCAAAACTACACTGAATTTGAAAGCACATTTCGGATTAGAGAGTAAAAATTATTTCAAGTCAAAAATTCTTCTCTTATTTATATTATCCATTTAAATAATTTTCATTTATTATATAGATTTTTGTTTATTATAAGATACACTTTCATTTATTATAAGATACAAGTTTAATATAAATTAGAAATTACATGCTAATTTCTAGGAGGTATGCCAAGTAAGGCAAAATTAGTTTTTACATGACAGCACATTTCTACTCATTTGCTTAATGATGCTCCTCAGTTAGGATATACAAACCCAGGTGGAACCAGCAGTTAGCATAATGGCTATGTTGCTGGACTCCCACATAGTCAACTGCGGTTCGCATCCTGGATCCGGTGGCTTAAAACTCACGCCGGGCGCATGTGTGTGCGTGCCCAAGATCCCAAGAGGAGAATGGAGGAGAAAGGACTGTGGCGTGACCATCCCCCCTGGGAGGTGATTTCTCGCTTTCTGTCTCTATGTCTCTCTCTGTCTGTCTGGCGAGCGCACATGCCCTAAAGCGAAAAAGCTCTCCAAAAAAAACAAAAAAGGATATACAACCCCAGGAAGCAGTTACACTATACCTCAAAAGCCTTGGATCTCAGAAAAGAGAAAGCAATAGAACAGTAAAACAGTCTTAGTCACCCATCAGGCATGCTAGCACTCAATCTACACAGGTGGTAGAACAGTGAGTGAAAATATAGCAAAGTATAAATTATTCAATGCAACTTGCAGTTGGTCGTGTGAACCCACATGAGAAATACCCATCAGTGACCAAACTCCAACTCTGTACCAAACTAAGGGAGCGATGGACTGTAAGGGTCAGTGAAGGTCCTTAGCTTGAGGCATTACAACTTCACCCCTTGCCCCCTTATTGGCTAGTACCAAAGGTGAAAAGAATCAGATTTATAGACACAACTCAGGAGTATTGTTGTTGCTTTTGTATAAAATATCTGAGTGCAAAATGTGACTAGAGACATGCTGTCAGGGAACCAGCAGTTAGCGTAATGGCTATGTCACTGGACTCCCACGTAGTTGACCGCGGTTCACGTCCCAGACCCGGTGGCTTAAAACTCACACCAGGCGCGTGTGCGTGCGTGCCCAAGATCCCAGGAGGAGAATGGAGGAGAAGGGATTGTGGCATGACCATCCCCCCTGGGGGGTGATTTCTCGCTTTCTGTCTCTCTGTCTCTCTCTGTCTGTCTGGCGAGCGCATGCGCCCTATAGCAAAAACCTCTCCAAAAAAAAAAAAAAAAGAGAGAGAGAGACATGCTGTCTGATACCTCTGAGATGAATCAAAAACCCAAGAAATCTTGTTTGAGAAACTATTGTGTCCCCTAAAATGAGCTTCTGGCCATGGGGACATAGGACTCTATTTTCAAATAATGTGCAGTCTAGTTGAGATGACAAGACTAATCTATATGAAAATATCAGGGCTCAGCATTTGCTGCAGTAAGAGAGAACTACCGGACATTGTGGAAAAAAAAAAAAAAGATGCTGCAGCCAACAAGGGTGTTGGTAACTGACAAAACTTTACAAAATGGCTCAATAAATCATCTTGTCTGAAGGGGGTTCATAAAATAGAAGTCTGCATTCTGCTATGGGCCCCATGATTCACATGGAGGCTCTATGACATGGTGGACTGCTGCCAAACCTGAGTGGGACTCGGTGTGGGCAAGACATCAAATTTTTAGGCATTATTTGTTCCTCCAGCCAAGTCTAGACTGTTGTTACTATAAACCCTAATTTCCCATTTACCTTTAGCATAAATCCCAAAACAAATCTTAATCCTACTGGTTTAAGTCATGTGTGCAGCCTAGAACCACCCTTTGGACTATTCATTCCCCAAGAGACCAACATAGGAAGAAAACAGGTTGATACATTAATTGTTTCCTGGCCTATTAATGGTCTTTTGGTAAATAAATTACCATATAGCACTGCCAAATTTCTGCCAAATCAATTTTCAAGTAAAATACATTTTTTTCTAAGGAATTATGATTGGTATTGTTTTAGAATAATAGTTCATAAGCATTCATCTCATTTAGGGGCCAATTTGCACTATAGAAAATCATTTTAATCTTAGTAAGTGGAGCAGAAAATGTTTCCATCTTGAGATGACAGGAAAAACCTATAAAACATACGCTGCCATGAAATCAGAGGGATCTTTAATGGCATATTATTGCTCTCATTTTGAATGTTAGATTCCTCAGTACGTTTCTACTTCAACACTTGGACAGAATCTTTTAAAATAGCTTTTGCCAAAATATAGATTCTGCTTACTCCCTGCAGTCGCATTTCTTTATGCTCCAAATGCTGTGGAATGGGTACTGTATTTGGTGCTCTAAAGAATACAGAACAAAAAGGTACCAGATTTGGAAGATGAAATGTGCAGAACTACATGTTACAGAAGCAACATTATCATCAAAATTGCTCATTCTTGTAAGTCTTAAAAGAAGAGTACAAAGAACACTGACATATCTTTCAATCTCAATTCTTAACACTTAACGTCTTGTTTTTTTTTAATGATTTAAATTATTCCAAATTTGATCAGGAGGGATCCTTTTGGGCCCACATTTATCCCATTTGGCACGTTCTCCCATTAATCTTTGAGGGCTTCCTTGCTTTCTGCAATGGCAAGATGTTTCAAGTTCATTTTCTATTCCCTGGTCCAAATCTGGAATAGGCCACTCCACAGAGACCTGATTCCTTTTAGTGAAGAAAAAAATTAAAGATCTGAGAACCGCAGAGTTTGAGTGGACAAAATCACTTAATGTTGTACAGAACAAGTTTTTGATGCATTTTTTAATGTCTAGAGTAATCAATAAAAGAACACTAAACAAATGATTACAAGCCTGAAAACAGAGAAAATTAGCCTAAAAAAATGATCAATGCAAAAGAGGTCAGGAAAGAAGGGTCATGTAATCAATGAGACAAACAAAAAACATTATGAGATCATAGAATTAATCCCAGATATATGTGTGTATATATATTATCTTAGTTGTTTCTTAAAATCCATGAGCTTGGGGTTAGTAGGTGGTATGGTGTTTAAGGCACTGGAATATATATGTATGTGTGTGTGTGTATATATATGTGTATGTGACAAGGCACTTCCTAGGAAGGAAGTGCATGTAAGGGAAGGAAGCACATACATAGACACATACACAAACACACACACACACATATATATATAAACACACACACATATATATACACACACACATATATATATACACACACATATACACATATTATATTTTTTAATTTTAAAAAACTTTATTTCTTAAAAAAATCTAGCCATTGTTTCCATGTAAGCTATCCTCTCAAGTTGAGTGGATTATTGCTTTGCCATCAATTGCACTTTGCTTAGTTTCCCCATTCATTTCAAGACCAGATACCATTCTGTTATTGATATAACCATTGAATTTTTTGAATTTTCTATTTTTCCCTTTATTTTTTATTTCTTCTTCACACATATTCTACATCTCCATAATTCAAAATTGTGGAGACATATTAGTGTAAATGAACTAAATACCCTATTTAAAACATAAAAATGATAGAATAGGAAAAATTAGATTCAATTTTATACTATTTACAAAAATTACACCATAATATAAAGACATAGATTGATAGTAAAATGACAGAATAAGATATACCATATAAACACTAAACAAAATGTTGAGACGCCATTAATGTCAGCAGAATAGACGGTAAAAATACGAATTATTACAAGAGATCAACTGGACTATTTACTAATGATGGAGAATTTTCTAAATATCATTATATTTTTTTAATAAAAGCTTTCAGCACACTAGAAAAGGATGAGAACATTTAATTTGATAAAAGGTATCTATAACAGTTCTAAAATTAACATCAGACTCAAAGGAAACTATTATATAGTTTTTTTTTTCCAATGTCAGGAATATGACAAAGATGTCCACTGGAAGCACTATTATTTAAAATTTTACTAGGACTTGATGGTCATATTACTGCATGTATACCCTTAAAAAAAAAAAAAAAGTGGGACCTGCAGTTAGCGTAATGGCTATGTTACTGAACTCCCATGTAGTCGACCACAGTTCGAGTCCCAGACCCAGTGGCTTAAACTCACACTGGGCGTGTGTGTGTGTGTGTGTGTGTGTGTGTGTGTGTCCAAGATCCTGAGAGGAGAATGGAGGAGAAGGGATTGTGGCGTGACCATCCTCCCTGGGGGGTGACTTCTTGCTTTCTATCTCTCTGTCTCTCTCTGTCTTTCTGGTGAGCACATGCACCCTATAGTAATAAAAAACTCTCAAAAAAAAAAAATACCGTGTTCTACTGAGATGTAGAATGAATGAATATAAATAACTTGTAAATTTTTTTTAAATTACTGGAATTTCTATCTTGTACAATAAGGCAAGATAAAGAAATAGAAAGTTTAACATTAAGAGGGAAAGAAGTAACAGTATATCTTTATTGTAGATATCTAAATAAAGTGGTATTTTAAAATAATTTCAAAGATTTTTGTTTTTTAGCTTTCTGCCATAGGGCACATGCACTCACTGGAGAAAGCCAGAAAGAAGAAATCACCTCATAGTGGGTGATTTTTCCATTTTCCTCCCGGGACTTTGGGCATACATGCAGTGTGATTTTTTCAACTCTCTGGTCAGTCATTTGGGATTCCAGTGCCTTAACCACCATACAACCTACTAACCCCAAGCTCATGAATTTTAAGAAACAACTAAGGGACCAACAGTTAGTGTAATGGCTATGTCACTGGGCTCCCATGTAGTCGACCGCGGTTCGTGTCCCAGACATGGTGGCTTAAAATTCATGCCAGGCATGTGTCCGTGCGTGTCCAAGATCCCTAGAGGAGAACGGAGGAGAAAGGATTGAGGTGTGGCCATCCCCCCGATTTCTCACTTTCTGTCTGTCTGGTGAGCCTACACGCTCTACAGCAAAAAACTCTCCAAAAGAAAGGAAAAATAAAAAAAAAAGAAACAATTAAGATAATTAAGTTATCAAGTCTACCCAGAACAAAAACTAATCTATAGAATCAATGCTGTTACCATACAAATCTCATAATATTCTTTTTCCTCCTTATATTGTTGGATTCTAAAAATAGTTGAAATACAATAGTAATCAAAACAAAAGATGATAAATTGGTAAGTTATTGAACATGAGAGATGGCAGACAAGAAGACAAGTTTTGAAAGATTCTGCGGACCAAAGGATGTTTGGTCAGCCTCTTGTTATCAAGGAAGGTCACCAATTCCAGGAGCAAGATCCAACATCAAAACTGACTGGAGATTAGATCCTGATGTCTCCCTCAGACTGTCTCAGAGGTGGGCCAAGGAGCTTTCTCTCCTGTGAACATAGCTTAATATAGTCTCCACATGGCCAGGCATGCAAAGTCTGTTTATCTACACACAACTAAACTAGAAATTCCTTCCAATTATTTCCCAAGAAGTCAACATACCATTATATTTTTAAAATACATCCTACATCAAAATTCAGATTACAGCATCATAACAAGGAGCCATGAACGTATTTAGATCTTAAGTCATATAATTTTTAACTGAAGTATAACCTAAGGGGCCAAGAAGGTAGCATGATGGTTAAGGTGCTAGACTTCCACATGGCCAACCATAGTTCAAGTTCAAGACCTGTTGACCTGATTTCTTGCTCTCTCTCTCGCTCTCTCTCTATCTCTCTTTGTCTCTCTCTGGTGCACACACCTATAGAAAAATACTTCAATAATAATAATGAGTGATAAGTAAAATAAATATATTTTTAAATGTTTAAACAAATTTTAAAAATAAATTATAACCTAACAACCAAATAAAGAAAATATCTTGAAAAGGTGACCTTTTTATGATACATCACTCACAAAAATACATGTATAGACAGAAAATGCATATATTTTTATTCTGTAACACAATGACTTGTAGATGCCTAATATGTTAACTCTCATTATCAACAATGTAATAATTATGATTATTTCCATATTTTATATAATTAATTACATTTTCAATGACTATGGCCATTCCTTAACTAAAGAAATTGTTGTATTTCTTACTTTAACTAAAGGTAATCAACATCCACATTAATTATATAAAATATGATTCAACTTGCCCATAGTTGTCCAGCGAGCTTAGCAAATGTGCTATCTCAAGTCCAATTACAGAGAGATCACAGCACTAGAAAAGGTACAGTTAGTCCCTGGATTGCACAAACCATTTTAGAAGCAATGTACTGAAGAAGCATGCACTGTTCTCAAGCATGACTTTATGAGAAAGGAATCAAATTCTACCATCATTGAGCAGCTCTTCTTCAGAACCATATACCAGACCAGCCCTGCCCTTGTTCTCAGAGATCTTCAGGAAATACAGAAGGAGGACCTGTGAGAAGGCAGCTCCTAGGAAGTGCATGTACGGGAAGGAAGCAGAAGTTCTCTGAGGAGCTCTTGACAGAAGAAACCCCTCAACTCTCCCACTGGCCGAGAATCAGCAATAACACATTTTGGACAATACAAATGAACACTGGAGGTTCTCACCCTCCTTTTACTCTTGGGGTTTTCACTATTTAATTTCTATTTTTAAATGAGCACAATAACTGTGCACATACTTATGGGATCAGTGTGATATTTCAATACACTTATACAATGAATACTGCTCAAATTAGATTGATTAGGCTCAGTTATGGTGACACAGGTGGTGGAGCTCCCACTGTATGGTAGGAAAGCCTGCGTTTCAAATCCTAAGTCTACCTGAACACACTGGTGCACCTGCAGGCATGCCTCTCATCCTGATTGGCAATTCATTGATAGGGATTCCTGTCTCTAAATAAATAAATAAACTTATCTTTTACTTAGAGTAATTAACAAATCAGTCACTTCAAATACTGATCATTTCTTTATGATGAGAACATTCAAAATCTTAAATTGTAACTATTCTGAAATATACAGTAAGATACTTTTATCTGAACCACTTACTGATTGCTTTACTTTAACATTTTAAAATTCAGAAACTCAATAAAGGAAAGGACTACTAAAAAAAGATAAAAAGAAATATGCTATATATTATTGTTATCTAT
>NW_006159799.1:91164-101227 GCF_000334495.1 Tupaia belangeri chinensis
TATAGTCACCATGCTGCACAATAGACACAAGAACTTGTTCCCCCTATCCGTTTTTGCACCCACTGAACAACCTCTCCCCATTCCTGCCTCTACCCTCCTTGGCCTGTGGTAACTTCTATTCTACTTTCTACTTCCAGAAGATCAACTTTTTAAGTTTCCACAAATGAATGAGCTCATGCACTATTTCTCTATTTGTGCCTGCCTTATTTCACGTAACATAATGATCTCCATGTTCATACGTTGCCACATATGACAGGATTTAATTCTTTTTTATAGGTAAGTAGTATTCCATTGTATACATATATCACATTTTGTTTGTGCATTTATCCACCAATGGACTGGCTGATTCCGTATTATGGCAATTATGAACACGGGGCCGCAGATCTCTCACAAATCCCTATTCCTTCGGACATACATTTTTCAGTTTTACCAAAAGCCACCATGAGATCCAGTACTACAGTATCCCCAGCCATCCCACACATGTGATCACTTTGACAAAACTTTTCATGAGGCTCACTAGAAACCATTGGTAAATGCCTAAAGAAATCAGTGTTGGCATTGTGACTATCCTTCACTGAGCTCCTTCCACCCACTTCCGCCCTGCTCAGAATTCAGTCCAAACAGCATACCCCTTTCTCTACTACCTGGTCATTTCCTTCTCTTCATCACTAAACCACTCCATCAGACAATCCCCTTACACAATTATCTCTATATTGCCAAGTCTTAAGTCTGGCTTTTATTTTGCTAGAGGGAGGGAAAATATTATATGATACTAAGAAAATAAGTCTCTTTGCTCCTTAACTAACATACAGAGTCTTTTATTTCTGAATTCTGTTCCCATTTGGTCATTTTTTATTTATTTTTTATTTTATTCTTTTTTTTGAGAAGTTTTTTTTGCTACAGGGCACATGCACTCACCAGAGAGAGAGAGACAGAAAGCGAGAAATCACCCCCCAGGAGGAATGGCCATGCCACAATCCCAATCCTTTCTCCTCTGTTCTCCTCTCAGGATCTTGGGCACGCATGCACACACACCCAGCATGAGTTTAAGCTACCAGGTCCAGGACTTGAACCACGCTTGACTACATGGGAGTTCAGCAACATTGCCATTACACTAACTGCTGGTCCCTCATTTTTTAAAATTTGAAGTTCAGGACAGATAAATCCTTATTTAGAAACAATGTTTAGTTCTCATACAAACATTTCAATTATCCGCTCTCTTCATTATTTCTCTTGCCATTTACAACAAAAGAAACCCTTGCCTTTCATCAGACATAACTTTTTACAAAGGAACAACTATTTTGCTTCATTAGAGCCCAACTCCTTGATGTCACATTTATAAAAGGATGTTCATCCAAATGTACCAGCTCATGGTATGTTTAGATTTTCACTTAACACTAGCCGAGTCTTGCTACAATAAACTGAGGATGGCCCCAAGAAAACTTAGTCCTTCCTTTGACTACAAAATATATATTCCTGAGAGAAGGGACCACACGGCCTGTAGTTTCATAAATACCTTTAAAATCAAGAAGTTAGAGAGAAACAAAGGGGGAATAAGTTTAGAAGAATAAAAAAATGCATTTTAACCCACATTCTAGTAACAATTTCTTTACTAACTTTCCAGTTGTTTATCCAACACTTAAGTATTTTGTTTTTGTGGTAATTTGAGAAAAAAATGATAATGTTTTTGAATTTTATAGCTATCTTGAATGATACAACAAAAATATAAAAGGGACGATCTTGTCTAATAAGTCAGTAATTACAAATATATTTCACAAGATAACTATGGACAGAAATTCTGTATAAGTGCCCATTCTTCTCCAGGCCCTTTAGGTGTTTTTGTTTCCAGCTAAATGTCCACTAAAAACTACCAACTACCACTGCTTCCTCCTTCAGTAGAGCCCTAGATTCTCAAAGTGTCAAGAAGTGAATTACTGCTACAATAAATAGAAGAATTTGTCTCCCCTCAGATCACGCTCTGTTATAGCGACACCCGAAGAATATTCCTATGACAAAATCCTTGCAGAGTTGGTTTGAGTGTTGTTGCTGTTGTCGTTTATGTCTTGTACCCTGCTGCCAAACTAACCTAACGACTCCTGAACATACTGGCTCATAAAACAGAGCTAAATAACAGACTCCACACTATAATTACCTCCAACGATCAAGGCTTTCTTCATCACCAGGCCAGACAGGGCTCTCTCTCAGGAGCTACTTGAAGGCCCATGTGAATAAATTTTTGACAAGTCATGCTGCCAGCAGAGAGTCATGCATGAATCCCATTCACAAGCAATCTTGCTCAATCCCCTTCTCTCTACTCTCATTCAGCATCCCCCAACTCCCAACTATAGAATGAAACAGCAATTATATCTTCCCTGTTGCTGTTTATCATTGATTCTATCTTTGCTGTTTTAAATCTATTGCTAGTTAGTGCATCTAATCAGCATAAGACACTCATGAGCAGAAGTACTGAATTTGTCAAATGATTTGGTCCTATCTGGCCATGTTGCCTCAGCCCAGTCACAAACTTTCAGCAGGCCCCAGAGGTAAAAGGGAGCCCAGAAAGAAAGTAGCTCTTTTGGACATTTCCAAGATCTTTTAATGAGAACCCAGTTTAGCCACTGGGAGGCATTACTGCTTCTGACTTTGAATACTTTTTTTTTTCCAAGAGGTTTTTGCTATAGGGCACACATGCTCACCAGAAAGACAGAGACGGACAGAGAGACAGAAAGCGAGAAATCACCCCCCAGGTGGGATGACCACGCCTCAATCCCTTCTCCTCCATTCTCCTCTTGGGATCTTGGGCACGCACGCACACACGCCCAGTGTGAGTTTAAGCCACCGGGTCTGGGACTTGAACTGCAGTCGACTACATGGGAGTCCAGCAACATAGCCATTACGCCAACTGCTGGTCCCCAGACTTTGAAGACTTTAAAGTTCTTTTGGGAGGATATATTCTCACCCATGAGAGCAAGCAACATGGCATAGAATAGACTCAAATGCTCAATTAGGTATTATGCTGAGAATTATATTAGTCTGCTTGGGCTACTATAACAAAATACTATTGACTGGGTAGCTTAAACAACAGACATTTATTTTAGGTTACCATAACACAACACTACAGATTCGGTGGCTTAAACACCAGACATTTCTTTCTCACTATTCTAGAGGATAAGAAGTTCCTAGACCAAAGTGCCAGCTCATTCAGTTCCTGGTGAGCGGTTTCTTCCTGCTGTAGAGGGCCTCCTTCTTAGTACGTCGTCACATGGCAGAGAGAAAAAGAGAGCAAATTCCCTGGTGCCCTTTTTTTTAAGGGAACTTACAAGGACCCTACTCTCACAGCCTTATTTCCTGAAGACTCCCATCTCCAGAAACTATCACACTGGAGCTTTGGGCTTCAACATATGAACTTGGAGCAGGGCCAAGGGGTAATACAACTCAGTTTATACCAAGAATTGACTGGAATTTGGTGTAGTTATGGAAGATGACACAGAAGCCAAGGGAACTGAGGTGCTCTTCAGGTGTGCATAGAACTTAGATAAGCAAGGGATTCGTGGGTCTTCAGAGAAAGGGGAAAGACACACACATTTCAAAAACATGTACTGGTTCAGTTTATGTGGTTTGTTTTTCATTAGTGACGAGGACTTTCAGAAACTAGGTCAGGGTAAACCCATGGAAAACAAGAAAAACATGTTTCTCAGGACAGAAAATGCTGAAGACAATTGCCCTTTGAGGGCAAAGGTTTATGAAATAAGAATCTCTCTCTTTCTTCTCTCAGTTGGACACTAACTTATTTCTTACACTTCTCATTCACCCACTATACTTCTCACCCCAACTTAAAACCTGAATTTCTTTTTTTTTGGGGGGGAGAGGTTTTTGCTATAGGGCACGTGTGTTCTCCAGAAACACAGAGAGAGACAGAGAGACAGAAAGCAACAAATCACCCCCCAGTGGGGATGGCCATGCCGCAATCCCTTCTCCTCCATTCTCCTCTTGGGATCTTGGGCACGCATGCACATGTGCCCAGCATGAGTTTAAGCCACTGTGTCCAGGACTCAAACCGCAGTCGACTACGTGGGAATTCAGTGACATAGCCATTATGCTAACTGCTGGTCCCAAAACCTGAATTTCTTTTCAAACTGAGTACATCTTTTTCCATAGAATTAAAGCTAATTTGTTGAGTTCCAAGAGTGAAGCATATGCTTGGTTACCTTTAAACCAAATTAGTTTTGCTTAATAAACATTAAGCCTATGAATGTTACACCTTAAATGACTTTAAGCACCTTAGTCTGTAACCCCAGTGCTTTGACAAAACTAAGGAAAATCACAGTTTGTTTTAATACACTCTTGATTTAGCAGTCCCATAAACTTACTAATAAATTGCAAGAATAAGTCATTTTTTTGGATGAAGACCAACAACATAATTAGCCTGGTGTACCCTTGGGCTCTTAATCACAGAGAAGTCACCTTCAAAGGAGGTGACAGTGCTTAACACTTTAATAACTGAAGCAGAGTTTCTGTTGAGGAAAAAACGGAGTTTCTTAATAAGCTTTTGCTTTTACTTTTTTGTGTGAGGTAAGGTGGAGCAGTAACAACAGGGAGATAGTTCTAAGCTTGCCCAACTAATTAGAAAGGAGTATTTACCATGCTAATTAAGTATACAATCTTGTTTTTTAAACTCCACTGATAATAGTTACATACAGTATGGGGAGTGTGATGCTCTACCAACATACCATCTCCCATCACTTTAAACAATATAAATGATTTATTTATTGAAAGAGAAATGAAGATCACAGTAAAAGTTATAAGAAAATATGTTTTAGGATGAGCAGTTGGTGTAATGGCTATGTTGCTGGAGTCCCAGGTAGTCAACCACGGTTCCAGTCCTGGACCTGGTGGCTTAAACTCATGCCGAGCATGTGTGCATGCATGCCCAAGATCCGAGAGGAGAATGGAGGAGAAGGGATTGCAGCAAGGCCAACCCCCTGGGGGTGATTTGTTGCTTTCTGTCTCTCTGTCTCTCTCTGTCTTTCTGGCAAGAGCACATGCCCTATAGCAAAAAACCTCTCCAATGGGACCAGCAGTTAGCGTAATGGCTATGTCACTGGACTCCCACATAGTTGGCCAAGGTTCGTGTCCCGGACCCAGTGGCTTAAAACTCACGCTGGGTGCATGTGCGTGCGTGCCCAAGATCCCAAGAGGAGACTGGAGGAGAAGGGATTGTGGTGTGGCCATCCCCCGTGGGGGGTGATTTCTCGCTTTCTGTCTCTCTCTCTCTGTCTGTCTGGCGAGCGCACGTGCCCTATAGTGAAAATCTCTAAAAAAAAAAAGAAAAAAAATACCTCTCCAAGAAAAAATAAAAGAAAAAAAATATGTTTTAAAACAATTTGCCTTTGGGGTCAGAAGATGGTGCGATGGTTAAGGGGCTAGACTCCCATATGACAGACTATGGCTAGAGTCTCGAGCCTGGCAGCTTGGAAATCACGGCAGACTCTTGTGCCTGCATGCCCAGAATCCCAAGAGGAGAACAGAGAAAGGACTGAGGCATGGCCATCCCCCCAGGGGCTAATTTCTCTCTTCTCTCTCTCTCTCTTTATCTCTCTCTCTCACTGGCAAGTGCATGTGCCCTATGGCAAAATCTTCAAAGGAATAAAAAAGTAGCCTTTCTCATGAGATTACTTTCATTTCAAAGGATCACAATAGAAAGGAAAGGGAAGGAAAGAAACTGGGTAAAAAGGCCATATAAAAATGAACAGAGACAGATACTGTCCTGTATGCAAATTTGAAAGTCAGCATAAAAACTTGAAAACTGAGATTTATCCAATAGATATTCACAGATTTTTGTTTGTTTGTTTACACTTAACCCCTTCTCTCACAATCTGGAAAATAAAATCTTTTAAAATCTCTTGCCGTATTTACTATGCATTATCCGTTGATTTCCTCTCAAAACAATCACTATGATTCCTTGAATACCTATTAGACCAGGCACTGTGTTAAGCACTTGGCATTTTAAACTCCTCTCCTCACCATAAACTTGTGAGGGTATACTACAATCACTATTCTCATTTTGCATATAAGAAAACCATGTGTACAGAGGTTAAATGGCAGACGATCATATTACTAGTAAATTACGGCATGAATATACCAAACTGCACCATCCTGAATGAGTTTACAAGACTCCATATCATAACAGAACATGCCCCAAGTTGGACCATGTCTCTAAAGAAGAACATTTGTAGCCCTTACCCTCCTGGGCTCATTGCCTTGTGAAATAACGAATTATGTAAGAACACGTATCTGAATACTCCATAAAGTCAGATGTTACAGCTTACTCATTTTTTTAATTTATTTCTTCTGTGACAGAGAGAGAGACAGAGAAACAGGAAACCCCAACAGGCTCGCTATGCCACCATCTATCCCCAGCCTCAGCCAGCCAGGATCACTGGCACCCAGAGCAAATCTGGAATATAAAGAGAAACCTCAGGAATCAAACCAAGTGCCTGCCTATGTGGCTTCAGCATCACAGACTGTTATGTTACCAAAAAAATGTTTAAATAAGCAATACTATTAGAGACAAGAGGAAGACCAGCTGGGTATCAAGCAACATCCGGCAGTTTATCTACAGAATATCATTTACTAGGTTTTAATAACATTGTCATAAACTCGGTACAGCTGAAATCCAGAAAAATGAAGTAGTAAAGTCCAAGGATAGCGTTCTTTGAAATGCACTTTATCCATAATCCTCCATGCCTATATGGGAACCTATACTGTTTTATGTTTATGCAAAAGCCAACATTAGTTTTGGGGGAGAGGATATACCGATGTCACCATATCTTATCACATTTCATTCCTTTCTGACTCTTCCCACTTACCCAAACTAATTTTGTCTGTCTATTCTCTTTCATGTGTTGTCAGAGAGCTAGTTTTAAGCTTGTATTAGGTTGTAGTAACCCATTAAGAAATTCAAATTATTAAGATGAGGTGGACACTGCCTGTGCAAATATTCAGTCTGGTTGTAGAATTGGTAATGTGTATTAAACAACTAAAGGACAATCCCAAGGCAATCAGGAACAAGTGCAAAATAGGATGTTTCCTACCACTTCCATATATATTTATGCTATCTTTGTAGCTTTGTTCTACCATCCTGTTATTCCATTCGACTGGCGAGCGCACGTGCCCTATAGTGAAAATCTCTCAAAAAAAAAAAAGAAAATAAATACCTCTCCAAGAAAAAATAAAAGAAAAAAAATATGTTTTAAAACAATTTGCCTTTGGGGTCAGAAGATGGTGCGATGGTTAAGGGGCTAGACTCCCATATGACAGACTATGGCTAGAGTCTCGAGCCTGGCAGCTTGGAAATCACGGCAGACTCTTGTGCCTGCATGCCCAGAATCCCAAGAGGAGAACAGAGAAAGGACTGAGGCATGGCCATCCCCCCAGGGGCTAATTTCTCTCTTCTCTCTCTCTCTCTTTATCTCTCTCTCTCACTGGCAAGTGCATGTGCCCTATGGCAAAATCTTCAAAGGAATAAAAAAGTAGCCTTTCTCATGAGATTACTTTCATTTCAAAGGATCACAATAGAAAGGAAAGGGAAGGAAAGAAACTGGGTAAAAAGGCCATATAAAAATGAACAGAGACAGATACTGTCCTGTATGCAAATTTGAAAGTCAGCATAAAAACTTGAAAACTGAGATTTATCCAATAGATATTCACAGATTTTTGTTTGTTTGTTTACACTTAACCCCTTCTCTCACAATCTGGAAAATAAAATCTTTTAAAATCTCTTGCCGTATTTACTATGCATTATCCGTTGATTTCCTCTCAAAACAATCACTATGATTCCTTGAATACCTATTAGACCAGGCACTGTGTTAAGCACTTGGCATTTTAAACTCCTCTCCTCACCATAAACTTGTGAGGGTATACTACAATCACTATTCTCATTTTGCATATAAGAAAACCATGTGTACAGAGGTTAAATGGCAGACGATCATATTACTAGTAAATTACGGCATGAATATACCAAACTGCACCATCCTGAATGAGTTTACAAGACTCCATATCATAACAGAACATGCCCCAAGTTGGACCATGTCTCTAAAGAAGAACATTTGTAGCCCTTACCCTCCTGGGCTCATTGCCTTGTGAAATAACGAATTATGTAAGAACACGTATCTGAATACTCCATAAAGTCAGATGTTACAGCTTACTCATTTTTTTAATTTATTTCTTCTGTGACAGAGAGAGAGACAGAGAAACAGGAAACCCCAACAGGCTCGCTATGCCACCATCTATCCCCAGCCTCAGCCAGCCAGGATCACTGGCACCCAGAGCAAATCTGGAATATAAAGAGAAACCTCAGGAATCAAACCAAGTGCCTGCCTATGTGGCTTCAGCATCACAGACTGTTATGTTACCAAAAAAATGTTTAAATAAGCAATACTATTAGAGACAAGAGGAAGACCAGCTGGGTATCAAGCAACATCCGGCAGTTTATCTACAGAATATCATTTACTAGGTTTTAATAACATTGTCATAAACTCGGTACAGCTGAAATCCAGAAAAATGAAGTAGTAAAGTCCAAGGATAGCGTTCTTTGAAATGCACTTTATCCATAATCCTCCATGCCTATATGGGAACCTATACTGTTTTATGTTTATGCAAAAGCCAACATTAGTTTTGGGGGAGAGGATATACCGATGTCACCATATCTTATCACATTTCATTCCTTTCTGACTCTTCCCACTTACCCAAACTAATTTTGTCTGTCTATTCTCTTTCATGTGTTGTCAGAGAGCTAGTTTTAAGCTTGTATTAGGTTGTAGTAACCCATTAAGAAATTCAAATTATTAAGATGAGGTGGACACTGCCTGTGCAAATATTCAGTCTGGTTGTAGAATTGGTAATGTGTATTAAACAACTAAAGGACAATCCCAAGGCAATCAGGAACAAGTGCAAAATAGGATGTTTCCTACCACTTCCATATATATTTATGCTATCTTTGTAGCTTTGTTCTACCATCCTGTTATTCCATTCGAGTTTACAGAAATGCTTAATGAACGTTGCTAAAAATAACAACCCGCAGAGACACATATGACTTACCTTGATAATGATGGTTTCACTGCTTCTCTTATTTTATTTGTGCAGTGGGTGATCATTAAAATTAAGCTCTTGATTAAAATTACTCAGAGTAATTTATCTCAGGCTGCCTTCTCACTTAACAAGTGAAGAGATTCATAAATTCTGATAGGGTTGAAGTTTTCACCATGTTTGATAATTCCTTGGGATGCAAGGTGTTATGTTAGCATAAAATCACAATAATTAACTGGAGTCCAACCCCTGGGTATCAGCAGACATTCACAGAATCACTGGCAAATGTAATAAATTGTCACTATTATGCATATTTGATATAAGGTTTAATTACCGAAGTATAAGCCTGGGCTTTAAAGATGCTTTTAAATGGAGACCAGGATCTTCTCTTATTTAGCATTACGTATCTCAGCGGTCCACTGGTAGCAATATTCCATGGTGTAACAAAATCCTCCTATGTAAGAAAAGTGGTAGAGATGAAGTATGGTCCCAAGCATAAATGTAATGATATGGCCAGTACTTGTTAAATATTCTCTGGACTCTTTTGTTTTCATTAAATAGATGGAGGCTGGTATTATTTTATGCTGTTGTCATTATGCCATAAAATATTAACCCTTGCTGCTTCAATGAGGGAAGACTCTGAACTGCTTTCTAATGGTACTAGGGCTAATTTAGAACCATCCACACTGGAAAATTATGCCCAGCTGAGACATAACTAGAGTGAGGCTTATTGCCTTGGGGACCCCAAAGAACTCATTAGCTGGATTAACACATCTCTTTGACATGGTAACCCAGATGCCTAAAGAGATATGGCTCTATTCCAAGTGAAGGGTCCAACAGACCCTACAATGGCTATAGCTGAAGGCTGATTTTTTTTCAAAAAAGATATTCATTTGACAGAAATAAGTTATTTATTAAATCCAGGTGAGAAGATACTTGTTTTTTTGTCCATTCTAAAAGGGGGGGGGGGGGGCTT
>NW_006159799.1:101374-118918 GCF_000334495.1 Tupaia belangeri chinensis
ACTGTTTCATAAGAGCTGTTGGTCTAGTCCTGCAAGTCTTACTGAGCCCAAGCTCTCTCCTATAAAAGCACCATCCTGCCTAACCTTCCCGTGAAATGTACAGGCGATGCTAGATTTTAGACTACATTAGTGCAGAATTTCATTCTTCATGGTGAAAGCATTAAGGAAAACTGCTATTGAAGTTTCCCATCACATACATTGAAAAGCAAATGAATTTCTACCCTATTAGAGCTGCTTTAATGATCTCTAAGAATGGTATTTGCACATTTGATTGTAGACCTTCGATAAATGCTTTCTGGTAAAAATTTTTCTTAGCAGGAAGAAAAGAGGCAGGAATATATTTGTAATTATAAACTCATACAATGTATTTGAAATGCCAAGGTAGGTATGATTTTATAATTCCAAGTAATAGGGAAACATTGGAATAATTATCTCTTTCTTATTAATAATTGCTATTTCTATAAGGGAGATGGAGAAATTTATCTGGAGTTTATGCCTTTAAATAGCTATAATAAAAGAGGTTATAAAATGACTTTTGAAGTCTGGATGCAATTGAAGCAGATTTGGCCAGGCCATTTCCATCACAATAAGATTTTTGAAGTGAGTACAGAAAAGAAAAAGGGCCCATTACAGACAGGCCACCTGAACCAGCCCTGAGATAATGTGAAATTGTTCCATACGGTAATGTCTGCAGGGCTTTATCCAAACTAGTCTGAAATGGATACCCAGAAAAATGCACAGTTCTAATAACTCTTCTCTTTTATTTTTAGCTTGAAAGCCTTTTTCTAATGGTACTAGTCTGCCTACCTATTTATCTCCCATTAAAGATGTAAAAGAAAGCAGTATTTTGGAACTACTAGGTATGGGGGAAGAGTTTTCATGGATTCTCATGATAGCCAAACCTTATTCTGGTAGAATAAGGTTTGTTCTACAGGGATCCTGGGAAAATGAACAGGAGGCTGAAGAAGATGGAAATGAGGTATATGGGCAGTTACAAGAGTGATAAAGGTACCCTGCAATAGCAGAGATATGTCCCTCTCCTAAGTCTTATCTATAGAGAAGACAACTGCTCCTTGAGCAGGAAATAGATGTCTATGTGCTCTGTTCTGCACTGCAGCTTCCAGATGTCACATTAATCAATCTGTAATTCACTCTCATAAATCATATCCTAATTGTTTTACTACTGCATGGGTAATTAAGTCACAGGAAAAAATAAAACTGAAATTGTACTATGTAAAAATTTCAGTCTAATACAATTCCAACAGAATGGCATCACTGCCAGCCACAGACACTGCATGTTCCTTGACATTTTTATGTTAGTTAACACATAGTTCAGGACCAGCAGATGGTGGAATGGTTACATTGCTGGACTTCCATGTAGTCTACCTCAGATCGCAACCTGGACCCAGCAGCTTAAAAAACTCATGTTAGGTGCATGTGTGTGCATGCCCAAGATCTCAAGAGGAAAATGGAGGAGAAGGGACTGCAGCATGGCCTTTCCTCCTGGGGGTGGGAGGAACAGTGATTTCTCACTTTCTGTCTCTCTGTATCTCTGGTGAGTGCACGTGCCCTAAAGTAAAAATCTCTCTTCAAGAAGAAACACAAGTGTTACTACTTCCAGGGAAGGTTATGTGGGATTCTCCATTCATGCACTCCTGTAAATTTCATATTTTTTCTTTCTCAAAATTTGAAGAAAGAATATCTTCTGTATGTGGTGACAGAATCTTCCTTTCTCAGCACCTCAGCAGACATATGAGGAAAAGAGGCCAATTCTGGGAGGAGAGTGATCTTGGCAGAGACATTAGGAGTCTAATGTCATCCTAAGCAAGTTATGTGACAACTATCATATGGATGGGCATCTCTATTTACAGTCAATGTACCTTGACCTCTGAGTATAAATCGTTCAGCTGAAATAAGAAAGCAGGGTTTGAATTAGTGCCCTGGTTCAGTGAAGCTAGTGGTTAGAAATACAGAAACATGCAATGAACTCCATTTGGATTTCTGAAACTAACTGCAGACATTTTTATGGCCAGGAAGTAAAGGTAGAGGGCTAACAAAACAATCAAACATTAATGTGATCTTATTTGTCCCCAAGGCCACTTGTAGATGACAACAAATGAGTTACTACTGCAAATTAGATTATAAAATCTTTTTAATTTCATGATTAAAATTATTTTTCTTTTTTCTTTAGAATTATTTTATTGAAATTTATTTATTTATTTAAATTTTATTTAAATTTGACTAGAGAGGGACAGAGTGAAAGAGAGAGAGAGAAAAAGAAAGTGAGAAAGCGAGCCATCAGGTCCAGGATTTGAACCTCAATCGACCATGTGGGAGTCCAGTGCCCTTAACCACCATGCCACTGGCCAGCTACTTTAATGGTCAAACTTAAGGCTTGTGTGCTTCATCTTTATATCCCTAAGCCTAGAACTGAATTTAGCACACAAAGGAATTCACTAAATGTAGTAAAATGGATAGATGACTTAATATTGACTATCAAGTATGTATACCTACCTTCAGTGAAATCTAACCACAAAAATCCGACAGAGAAAGTCTCTACTAGTAATCATGTCTTCATTACTTTCTGCTAACATTTTTGGGGTAAAAATCATCTGTTCTCTTATGTTCACTAAACTCAGGTAAGAAAACAGTGAGAGTAGGATAAAGAAAAAGTAAAATTATTTCAGTAAAGGGGACAGATTGAAAAGAAGTAAATGTTAGGGTAGAAACAAATAGTTTTAAAAAGCAATGCCATTTTCCCAAGGTATTTACCCAGGCATTGTTTTAAGTGCTTTATTTTAGGAGCCAGCAAGTGGAGTTTGATGTCTATTCTAAGTCTAGCAGTATTTTCTTCAAAACTCAGGGACTTCAAGTATTAAGTACTATCAAAAGGTTTCCTTTGTTATTATTCAAAGATTAGAACTTCTCAAATGCTAGGAAAATAACTAGCAATGTGTTACTTCAAGTTCCTCATTACAGTATTGAATAAAATTCCACATAATAGGAGCCTTGGTCAATTGGAATAGGCATTAGCAGAGGATGATATAATCAGATTCCACCGTTATCATCATGCCTACAAACTCAAGCTTTTCAACACTAGAGAGGATTTACTCATCTCCAGAGGGACAAAGGAAAGTAAGCCTCAGAAAAGAGAGTGCTCCCAATGGCAAGAATACCAATGCCCCCAGAGTGACTGTAGCAATAAACAGAGTTTAGTGCATCCAAGGCATATGGTCCCTGACATTAGAAAGTAATATCATATGAAAGATGTTCATTGGATTGGCCTCTAAAACAGACAAATACCCAATCACATAGCTGATGAAAAAAATTAGCTTGCTACTAAACATTAAATGGATCAATAATCTATTAACTCTAATCTTGTTAGCAGTGAGCTTGCAGAACAATACGTGACCTGCCTTTGTAAGCACACTTCCTTCAATGTCTATCTCTGACTAAAATAATTTTATTTTTCCATAGTCGGCAATGTTATACTAAATACACCATATCAACTCAAAATGACTTTGTCTCTTCCTTCAAGGCCTTTTGAGATCAGTATATATGTTGCATTTATTCAGCTGATAATAATATGATCTTTACTTTATGGGCAGAAATCACAGGAGAGGCTCACAATATTCAATAAATCTTTACAGTCAAGATGAAATATTATGAAGCCCTTGATGACAAATCATCAAAGTCATTATTTTATCAGCAGAAATATTCCCACCTACCTTTAGACAAAGGTGAGAGCAGAGTCAGCAAATGCCCACACGAAAAAATTTCTGATGCAGAGCTACAGGAATAATGGCAATGAGTTGATGGAGGGATGTAGTTTTTGAGTAAAATCTTTGTTTATGCACATTTAAGAGGACTTATCTTGTAAAATAAAGCTAGGTTAGGATGGGTTGGGGTACTGCAAGTAACCGTCATATGGTAATCCCTATTTATATGAGAGGATGGATTGTGTAAGCAAGTTAATATTTCAGTGATTAGGGATCCACCAGGGACACCTTGTGTGGATTGTTTTAGTCAGAACTTCAGAGGCAAAATGAGTTTCTCTCCAAAGTAAAGCTAAGTGCCTTGCCATGACTCAAGCCTACTCACACAAGAAAGCTTGAAGAAATGGGTTCTAACGCCTCTCACGTTAGGAGGGCAAGATAACAAAGAACAAAAGCCCTGAAACAAATTATATTCCAGTATTTACCAACTTTAAGAAATGCAAATGCTAGAATGAAAATTGAGGGGGAAAAAATAACAGTAATTTTAGACCAGAGATAAAGAAGTACTTCATAGAATTTAGAGTATTGAAATGACTAAGCTTGTTTCATAAACCTTTTGACTAGACAGCAGATATTACAGGAAAGAAAATGAAGGTCATCCTTAACATCAGTCAAGTGTTTGTGGGATCTTTTGGAAAGTAAAGAAAAGGAGAAAATCATCACTAGGGGTTGAAGGACTCATAGATTGGCAGAAATCCTTTGGCATTTATTCAGTACAGCTTCAACAGCTACCTTAACAAGCACTATGCAAAATACTAAGACTTACAAATATAGAATCACCATTCCTACTCTAGAGTCTGTGAAGGTTAAAATAGGAATAGTCCAGCTTTTAGGTGAATATGAACACCTGTGGCAAAGAAGAAAAATTGCTTCAAATGGTTTATTCTGTCAAAGCCAAGACAAAAGCAGAAGCTAAGAATCACCATTATCCATCTCTATGATATTTTAAATAAAAGAGCAGTTGAAAAATAAGTGACTAGTAGATTTTCTCCCTATAAGAAGTATTGGAAAATTTAGGCTTCTTGAAGTTTTTGTGTGCATGTGACATGTGGTATTTGGAGAGTCTGAATTAAATTTATTTAATTAACTGCCATGTTCTTGCCTTGTTCTTTCTGTTTATTCAAATTTCTATACTACATCAGTTTCTAGTTACCATATGATATAGGCTTATATTATTTAAATTTTTTATTATTTATTATTACTTGTACATTCAATCCTTTAGTTTGTCTTTGCAAACATGATATCTGCCACACAGCAGGTGTGTTGAGAATACTATACACAATATCACCAACAGGCAACAAAACATATCTGTGTCCCACAAATATCTCCTCTATTTGTCCCAAATTTCCCTTCCTGCATTCTTCTCCTCTCCCATTCTCCTTCCACTTTGTCCTCAGGGTCCACAACAATTTTCAATGCTTTTATGACCTCCAGTATTTCAGTCTCTACCATAGAATGTAGACAATTGGTATATGTTAAGTGGAGACATACAATGTCTCTGTTTCATAGCCTGACTTGCTTCACTTAGCAATAAATCTTCCATGTTCATCTACTTTCTATCATATGCCAGGGTCTTGTTTTTTTATGACTGAATAGTATTCCATGGAGTATATGTGCCACACTTTTTCAATTTGGTTGTGGACATTCGGGTTGGTTCCATATCTTAGCAATATAGTACTGGAAGTCCTAGCCAATGTAATCAGACAAGAGAATGAAATAAAAGGCATTCCAATAGGGAAAAAAGAGCTGAAATGATCTCTATTTGCAGATGACATGATTGTATACATAGAGGACCTAATAGTATCCATGAAAAAAACTACTCAAATTCCATTTAATTTTTAAAAAATGAAATAAAATGGAATTAATATATTCCAGGATATTTTATATAAAGTGATTATAATTACAATAATTTTTTGGGACTTATTTAAAAGTGAAATCTAAGTTACAGTAATTAAACTCATTTCTCAAATCCCAATTTTCTATAAAGTAACAAGACAATGTCCTGGTGACATGATAGAAATGTAATTTCTACTCTAGAAAAACCTAGCTTATGTTTTTGTTTTGTTTTAGGTTTTGCCATAGGGCTCATTGTTCACAGAGAAAGACAGAGAGAAGGAAAGTGAGAAATCACTCCCTGGGGGATTGGCCATACCTCAACACCATCTCCTCCATTCTTCTCTTGAGATTTTGGGCACTCATGGACATGTACCCAGCATGATTTTCAAGCAACTGGGTTCAGGGCTCAAACCACAGTCAGCCATATGGGAGTCCAGCACCTTTACCACCACACCAAGTTTGTGTTCTATGGTATATATCATTGACAAACTTGATTTTATCAGTGAAATTATGAACTGTTGTAATCTAAGACTAATTTCCATCCTACAGTTCCTGCATGAATTTGATAAAAGTAGCAAACGAATTTTGGAAGCCATTTGGATAAGACCAAAGAATAATTATTTAAAATAAAATCTAACCAGAAGGGACCACCAGATGGTGCAATGATTACATCGCTGGACTCCCACATAGTAAATTGCCATTCAAATCCTGAACCTAGTGGCTTAAAACTCATGCCAAGCAAGTGTGCATGGATGTCTGAGATACCAAGAGTATAGAGGAGAAGGGATTGCAGTGTGTCCATCCCCTAGGGGGTGATTTCTCACTTTCAATCTCTCTGTCTCCATCTCAGTGAGTGTAAAAATCTCTCAAAAAAATAAATCCTGGGGGACCAGCAGTTAGCGTAATGACTATGCTGCTGAATTCCCATGTAGCTGACCATGGTTCGAGTCCCAGACCCAGTGGCTTAAACTCATGCCAGGCACATGTGCGTGCGTGCCCAAGATCCCGAGAGGACAATGGAGGAGAAGGGATTACAGCATGGCCATCCCCCCTGGGAGGTGACTTCTCACTTTCTGTCTCTCTCTGTCTTTCTGGCAAGTATAGGAGCCATATAGCAGGAAAAAAAAAAAAACACTACCCAGAATAACTGGCACTAAAATAGATGAAGCATCAGAGAAAAATGATAACAATACTCACTTTTATTAAAGGAGAGAGGAAAAAGATATCCTTAGAGAAATCATGATTACTCATTATCGGCCACTGTAGAGGTCCACGGCAATCCACAGCTTAAAAAGTCTGAACCTCCATCACTCTTGTTTACCCAAGTCACAGCTGAGGTCCTCAGCCCTTCCATAATAGGAAATAGCTTAGCCTAATGGACTGAGTAGGGTCATTTTGGCTGATGACTTTGGACAGATATTTATGCCCTCAGGAAACCAGACTTATTCACAGAAATTGAAAGATTTTGTACAAACCCAAATTATAGGACTACAGCTGAACCATTAAAAAAACAAGATGTTGACTCCAAGGGTAACCCTCAATGTGCCGCTGAAGTTGGGAAAAATAAAATAAAAACAAAACCCAGGGGTTCCTGCTGGCCATGTGCAATGTTATCAATAGGATAACAGCAGAAGCTGGAGATTAAAGATCCTGAATTCAAGTCTTATAAAGATTTTGAAATCAGCCTGCTCTGAAACCTGACTGTGCTATTTACTAGCTATCTGTCCTTGTAAAATTATTTCACCTTTCTAGGTCTCAGTTTCTTTATGTGTAAATAGGAATTTCTATTCTAGATACCTGATAGACTTGTAGAACAGATTAAATATAATTAAAAGGCTAATTAACTTAAAGCCTTTAACACAGTGCTTGTCATGTTCAGGCACTTAGTAAATGCTAATCGTTATTAATTTTATTATTTTATTTTACTGCCATATAATAATAGCTATCTAAATACATTAAACTCATCAATTTTTTCTCACTATTCTTTGAAACCCTCCCAAAATTTGTAACTAAATTTGAAAAAATTCTGAATCTGGGAAATTATAGGGGCAATTTAAAATGCAAGACAAGACAAAGTCAAAGAAAGAAAAAGCTTTTGATATTCCTTGTTTAAAAAGAGGGCCAGCAGGTGACATAGTGGCTAAGATGCTGGACTCCCACAAGGTGCTGGACTCCCACATGACTGACAGCATTTCAAGTCCTGGACCTGGCTGCTTGAGAATCACACTGAGCACATGTGTGTGTGTGCCCAAAATCCCAGTAGGAAAATGAAGAAGAAGGGACTGCAGTGAGGCCATTTTCCCTGGGAGGTGATATTTCACTTTCTCTCTTATTGTCTCTGTCTCTTTCTGGCAAGCACACATGCCACATGGCAAAAAAAAAAAAAAGAAAGAAAAGAAAAGAAAAAAGAAAGAAAGAAAGAGAAAAAACAGGACTAGTCCCACATAGGAGAGTTCACAGTTTAAGTTCAAAGACCTACCTAAGTCTACCAGGCAAATGCTTGCCCATAACTGGGAGCTGGCAATACGCTGGAGGTAGGTCTCAACGTGTGGATCCTATTTAGAGTGCTATCTCTATCTCTCTGTCTCTCTCAGAGGAAATAACTTAATAAACCTTAAAAATAAAAGGAAAAGATAGGAATCAGAGAACGTGTGTTATAAGACTAGTCCTCCCAGTTACTGACCCTGGTCATCTAACTCTCTTCATCTTAGTTTCTCAGTCTGTTAAATGGGGAAAATAATATGTACTTTGTGCACATAATTAAAGTTGTATTAAAGTTTAAATCTAAACATTTTAATCTGATTTCATATTTCAAACCACTGATCTGGTAATACAATTTGTGGCATTTATCCCAAAGAAATAATTTTTAAAAAGAAAAAACAATCTTTATATTAAACAATAGTAAATCACTGAAATGTGTTTTATTTTCCTTAATCTTTTTGAAATATTTTATGCCTGGTATATGTCACTGACTACTACCATTAGAGATTATGTCATGTGAATATATTTCTCTGAGAAAAAATATTTATGACAAAACAATAAGAGAAAAAAGAGGCAGAGAATTTTATTACTATGTTACAAGAATAATTATGTGAAAATTATGGTGTACTTGAACAATAATGTTAAAGAAATGCAAAAAAGTCAGTTATAAACACTATGAGAGGTTTGCTATAAAAATCATAGTAAAAACTAAACATCTAAAATATATTCTAAAGACTGAGCCAGCCTCTGTGGTACAGTCATTAGCGTACTGACTATGGAGCTGGAAGCCACATGCTGAATGCTGTTCTAGTCCCTGGCTCAGTTGGTCTGAAAACACACTGGGCAAATATGTGAGTGCCCAGGATCTGGTGGGCTGAAAGGTTGGAGGAAGAGGATAGCAGTGTGACCAAGGCCTGTGGAGGATGCTTCTCTCACTCCCTCTTCTCTCTTTCTCTGTCCAATACATAAGGACTCAGGCATAAATATATACATGTACATATTTAAATTGTCATGTGCTAATAAAGTATTAATGGAAATCAGATACACTAAATTCCTTTACTTAAGATATCCACCTATGAATCATCTCTTCATAATGACCCTTTTATTTATGAACTTTTTAATTGCTATAGGGCATGTGCTCTCACCAGAGAGAGACAGGGAAAGTGCACATGAGACAGGAGCAAGGCACTAGGTCCAGGACTTGAAGCACCATCATCCATGAGGGAATCCAGTGCCTTAACCACCATGCCACTTGCTGGCCCCTGTGATGACCCTTTATTTGTGTCTCTAAAAGACTTAGTAATTCTATTATTTACATGACAAAGATGTTTTTTCTGAGTTTTTTAAGTATGAAACTTTAAGTCAGAAATATGGCTAAATTTAAACAGTTAACAAGTCCACTCTGCAGGGAACAAACACATATCAAAGCTTTGGTTAAAGCAGTCTCATGCCCAGAACCAGCACTGGTCTGATGGAAGATTCCACACTATCTATTAGACATTCCTAGCCAACAGAGGTATTTTTCCTAAATTGAGTTCATCATGGAGCTGCAATGACTGATGTCTAGATTTGACTTACTGTCTGCCAAGATTTTGGAACCTTTGTTTTCCTTGACCTTCGGTTTGAGATGTCTGAAAATGAAGCTGCTTTGGTTGCCTGAGCACTGTACCCCTTTGGCTTTGAATTCTTACATCTAAATGCTTTCCTGCAACTCCCTCACTTTCCAAACTCCAAGTACACCTAAGATGTCTGCACAAGTCAAAACTATGTGGGAGCCTTCCAGTCAGCAATGATTCAGAATACAAACCTAACCTTTATTCTTTCCTTAATCTGGTTTCCCATTAAATCTGCAGCAGAAATCACAAGAATACTGAATCATAGAATATGCAATAAAATGAGGAAGAACTGCTTTGATGCCCGAAAAAGACAACAGCAAGCCTCCATGGTCACTCAATGATTTCAGCTAAGAGTTCACAAATACATGTGTACAGGACCTGTAAGGAGCATTAGGAAAGAATGTAAAGTTCCTGTGTTCTCAGTATTAAGACTTGGAGCAACTCTTGCCTAATTGCATTGCCTTTTAAACATTTGCACTGGTCTTCTGTGACTCTACAACAAATTACCACAATAATATGTAGCTCCTGGTAGGAGTTTGGTCATGGTTTATATGGATCCTTTGCTCACAGTCTCACAGTGGTGTCAGCCAGGCTAAACGCTTCTTGTGTAGAGTACTGGCTGGAAATGCATCTACTCATTCAGGTTGTCAGTCGAAGTCATTCCCTTGCAACTATCAATATAAAACTGAGGACCCAGTTTTTTGCTGTCTATTGGCTAAAAGTTGACGTCAGAGCCTGAAGTTTGCCCATACTTCTTTACCTTGTGGGATTCTCCAACATAATCACAGATTTCATCAAGCAAAGGAGAGTCTCTCACATAAATAACATTTTTTTGAAGAGGTTTTTGCAATAGGGTGCGTGCGCTCGCTCGCCAGACAGACAGAGAGAGACAGAGAGACAGAAAGCGAGAAATCATTCCCCAAGGGGAATGGCCACGCCACAATCCCTTCTCCTCCATTCTCCTCTCGGGATCTTGGGCACACACACACACATGCCTAGCATGAGTTTTAAGCCACCGCCGCAGTCAACTATATGGGAGTCCAGTGACATAGCCATTACGCTAACTGCTGGTCCCTCGACCTATTTTAAAAATGAATCACACAGGGAATGAATTCTAGGGGGTGGAAATCATGGAGGTGTTTTACAAACACCATGTGTTGTAAAAGGGCCACTAAAATATGCCTATGAGCCTCTGCAGTGCTCTCTAACTTCTGCCAGCTTTCCATCTCAGTATAACTGACAGCAAAGGAACCCACAGTGGTGTGTAGGGCCTGTGGAGAGAATTTCGGCCTCTCTGCTGGGCCTCCCTCATTTCTTATCTCAACTCTCTACCACCACTGAATACACAGGTCTCCAATCAATTGATTCAGTTCTGCTCCAATTCTATGATAAACTCAGGCTTAGATGGGGGGGAGGGGAAGCTCACATATTCTCATCCTTTTTTCTTATTCTCCTCCCTAAATCTAGTGAAACTTAAATAATTCCAGGCCAGCCTTCCTGCTGGGATTTCCAGAAAGGTGAGATACAGTATTGACCATTAGACTCCTCCCTTTCTAGCTACATTCCTCATTGCTTTGACACTATTAACTGATTTCTGGTTCCCTTCCTGGGTCATGTCCTTTTCTCCATGCTCAGGTACTAATCTCTGAAACAAAACTGCTACCCCGGATCCCGGTATCTTCAGCTTACAGATAAGACTCTCACATTAGATTTTTTAGGAAATGAGATGCAGGCATTGTCCTCGAAATTCCCCAGCTTTCTTTCTTTAGTCCTGTACAGCATGAGATGACACTAACAAACGCATCAGTCCTCCAGATGGAATCTCTAAACTGATGAGCTCCACTGGCTGATTATTTTTTAAATGTGCCAACAGCCTAGACCCAGATGAGCAAAAGCTCTCAGGATCTTATTGAAATTTGTGATGAGTCTGCGAGGATGCAGTTTGGGTGTTTTTAAATACATTAGACAGAGCTGAGCTGATTTTTAATTTAGTTTCTGTCAAAAAATCAATCACGAAATAGTTTTTATGAACCTATTTGTTAAATGCTCGGCACTATACTAGAAGCTGCAAGTGATTAAAGAGAAAAGGAAACCACACTCTATGATCGCAAAGATTTTATTATCCACTGTGGACAAACACATACCTATGCACACACATACACACACAAATATTCGTGAAACAAAATTGTACAACGGAAGACGAAAAATAAACAATTGCCTAGTAGCAGTGGTGCAAGAAGTAAGGTGCCTCGGTTCAAGGCTGGGGCCATATGAGAGGCCTGGGTTAGGATCCCAGCCCAACCTGAGGAGGCCAGGCATGGTAGTGAACAGCTGAGATCTGAGCAAAATAGGGGGCTGGAGCAGAAGATTTTAACAGCAAGACTATGTCAAAAATACTACTCGCTCTCTTTCTAAAGACAGAAATAATCAAATGAAAATTGATTGCCCATTGAAGTCCTACAAAGGTAAAAGCCCTTTACAAAAGTGATTTTGCAGCCTTGCAACAACTCTGGAAGTACTTACTTATTTTTTTTTTTTTTTCTACTTACCAGATTGAAATTTGAAGGTCTCATCCTAAAGCCACAGTAAGCCAAAGGGGCAGAGTCAAATCTCTCTGATGTCAAAGCTGATGCTGTTTCCATTTTAAAACAGGAAAGAAAAGAAAAGAATTCTAGCATCCTCTTCATATTTTTATTCAATTCAGGTCTGATCTTTAATATTTTGTCGGCTGCCCAGTAGAGAACGGAACTAATACAGCTATTATAAGGCCCAAACACTAGAGTATACAAATGAGGAGAGCTTGATAGGTGGAAAGTCCCAGCAGGTAGCCTGGGATGAGACAATTTTTTCTACAACTGATATTTCACAGCCACAAATACTTTAATAAACTGGTTCCAAAGTCATAATGCAACTTCAGGGATATAAAGAAAAAGTAAAATAATGGATTGTACTCATACACGAATATTACTGAGTATAGCTTAGTAAGTATCTCCACACAAGTCATTTTATATTACTATAATAATTTGGGAGAAACAAGGGATAGTTACCTTATTTATTCATTTTCTTTTGAGAAAACCAAGAACTACACTTAATGCAGGTCAGACTGCTAACTGGTGACCAATCTCTGAGCTTGTGTTATTACTTAACTCTGAGCAGCTCATGCAATGCCAAGGCAGCTTGATTACACCCAAGACCAGTCATAAATAACACTTGTAGTACTCAATGAAGAAAGAAAATTCAGAACAGCCTTGTTCAAACTATATTAAGAAGTTCAAGGCAGCAAGTGCAGAGTATTAAGCCAACTGCAGGGCCCTTCTAAGTAGCTGCACAGGTCATAGGCCCATGAAGCTGGCCCCGCTGACTCCTCTGCAAATTAAACTGTGAAATCAATAATTCATGAAGCTGCTAATTGAACAAGGCAAAGGGTATGGATATATTAAAAGTTATCCCTTTCTCTAGGAAACACTATAAAAGTACCTGTGACAGATGCAATCCAAGGTGTACGATCATAATCACCCTCCGCTACATAAATTATTCAGATTAGAAAATGCATGCCCACCAGCTTTTGGTTAAATAAGATAAACACGTTTCTTCCCACGTTACTTACTAAACACATTAATATGTAATTTTTTTCCAAAACGTAATGCCCTAATATGTTGCAGACTGTGACAAGGTGAAAGCATCAGGAAAGTTCCTTCGAGAGCAGAGGAACCATCAAATTATCTTATACCTTTCAGCAAATCTACTCTATCTGGCCTACACTGCCAATGTGTCATTTCAGGATAAACAGTTTCAGGAAGGTAGCTATGCAGATGCCTTCGTAGCAGAGTAAGGCACTGAAATAAGCACCAACAAGTCTATCAATGAACAGCAGATGTTCGCAGGTGACTTGGAATCCATGCTTTGAACTTCCAGAGTGAAATTATCTGGAATGGATGAAAGTACACTGCTGTCAGGCACCTCGGTAGAATCTCTGTATATTGTAGAACTAATTGGGTGTGAGCACCAATTTCATTCTTTATAAGGAACAAGAGGGACAAGTAAATTCACTTTCTTGCCCTCTTAGCCATATTTCATCTTAATAGAAAGTCTCTGAAAACTGGAATTCTTGTCAAGAACACACAAAAAAAATTTTTTTTTTTTTGGAGAGATTTTTGCTATAGGGCACGTGTGCTCGCCAGACAGACAGAGAGAGACATTAGAGACAGAAAGCGAGAAATCACTCCCCAGGGGGGATAGTCATGCCGCAATCCCTTCTCCTCCATTCTCCTCTCAGGATCTTGGGCACACACGCACACGCGCCCAGCGTGAGTTTTAAGCCACCGGGTCCGGGACGCAAACTGTGGTCAACTATGTGGGAGTCCAGCGACATAGCCATTACGCTAACTGCTGGTTCCCAAGAACACAAAAATTTTTTAAACCAGAAAATCTATAATAGGAAAGGGAGAATGAAATTTCCTAAATGATTATGTCTCCTTTCCTCCCTACATTAAAAATAAACTATAGGAGGTCACACTACAGGTGTTGTGCATGGCAAAAAGGTTCCACGTTCACATGTGGAGACCTCCCTTAATACACAGGGCACATGTGTACCCATAACCCAGGACTAGCTGGAGCTGGCTGGGAGTGAACTGCAGCATCAGGACCTCGTTGGAGGTTCTCTCTCTCTCTCTCTCTCTCTCTCTCCCCTTCTTTATATATAGACATACATAAATACGAACACACACATACACACACACATGTATACACACATATACATGCCTTTCTTGCTTAAGCGATAAATGAATAAGCTTTTTTAAAAGTAAAAAATAGGGGCTAGCAGAGGGTGTGGTAGTTAAGGCTCGGGACTCCCACATGGCCAACCAGAATTTGAGTCTCAGACCTGGCAGCTTGAAAAATCATCCTAGGCTCATATGTGTGTGTACCCAAAATTCTAAGAGAAGAATGGAGGAGAAGGGATTAAAGAATGGCCTACCCCTCACCCCATGCAGCAGGTTATTTCTAACTTTCCCTCTCATTGTCTCTCTCTGGCAAGCACATGCACCCTATGGCAAACACCTTAGATATGATCTGGAAAATAAAAAAAAAAAATTTAAATCAACCAAATATAAATGAGTGGGAAGTTACACAAATATCCATCTTATTCTTCAAAACAAATGTGTATGTATTAATTTCTTTTTAACACTGTCTACCATCACCCAATGTTTGGCTTTTTGTGAAGAATTTTATGTCCATGAAACTATATATATTTGTGTGTGAGTGTGTGTGTGTGTGTGTGCTCATGTGACTCTTGCGTCCATGTGTCTGTGTCTATGTCAATGTATATTTCTATTAAGTTTTAGTATTGTGTCTCTGTGCCTAGATACGTCTTCGTGTCGAAAGCAGTAATCTGTAGCCATGGGTGTGTATGTGCACACCTCTGTATGATATACAAGCCCCTAATCAGGATTGTGTGAGCATCTGTGTTCTCTCTGGGTTGTGCATGCTAATGAAACTCACATTTTGTATCCCATGCCAGTGAACCATATGCATGCGTGTTTGTGTGACAAACTTCGATTAAGTCCATCAGTGCTCCTAGGTTACTCTATGTTGTTGTCAAACCAACCTTTCTAAAACAAAGGCCATCAGTTCAACCAGTCTACAGAGATCCTAGGGAGTTTTTAAAGAAACATGGATGCCCAAACTCCACTTGCACGTATGATATTCATCCATTGCTTTGCAGTGGATCCCAGATATGAAAACTTGGTAAAGCATTCCAGTCTATCCTAATGCACAGTTGGGGTTCAGAACAACTGCACCAGGCAAATGGATGGGGCTCTGCCATTCTCCTAGGAGAGCTGCAAACTGCTTGGTTTTGCCTGTGACATCGAGAATATCAGTGCGAGTGAGTTTTGAAACGATTACCAATAGAAAAAGACGCATGCCCCCACTTTTTCACTGAGGAATGTGATTCCCCCTTAATGGACCCAAATTAATCTGTGAGAACAACTGAGAAAAACCCTCCTCCTAAGCCTTCTTCTATTCCAGCAGACATTTGTTTATATATATATATATCAGTCTACTTAATTAAAAAGATATAGTGCTGCCTTAATTTCCATATAAACACATCACATTTACTGCAAGTGTTTGGCAAACCAAAGGAGGATTTATTAGTGTAATAAACCAAGTGTTCCATAAAAATTTAAATGCATTCTTTGAGCTTTCTTCACAAAGGAAAAAGTCTAAAGAGGAGGTCCAAAAAAAGGGCAAATATCTCTCATCTGTGGGAAAGGAGATCTAAAGATGAAAATCAAAACAGAATCTAAGAAAGGGGAAGGAAAGAACTAAAACCTCATAGGCTAATATCCTGGAAAACAGGTCCATCCACTCCATAAAGTATTTTTGTGCAAATTAGAAAAAGACTACCATTCCCCAGGATTCATCTCCACTCACCTTCAGTGCAAGATATCTTCTCAAGAAATGTCCTGAGAACTGTAGGTGAAAGCTCATAGGAGGAGACTTTGCTGGGACAGATTGCTCTTCCACTTACAACTTCCTTCCCTAAAGAGGGATCTGAGGATCTGATCTACCACTCATGAAGATTCATTCAGGTGAGGAGAACCAGCAGTTAGCATAATGGCTATGTCGCTGTGTATAGCATTTTTCATTTTCTTTTTCTTTTTCTTTTTTTTTTTTTTGTTGTTAGAGAGGGTTTTGTTTGTTTGTTTTTATTTTTGTTTTGTTTTGTTTTGTTTTGCTATAGGGCATGTGCGCTTACCAGAAACACACAGAGAGAGACAGAGACAGAAAGAGAGAAATCACCCCCTGGGGGGATGGCCATGCCACAATTCCTTCTCCTCTATTCTCCTCTCGGGATCTTAAGCATGCATGCACAAGTACCTGGCATGAGTTTAAGCCACCAGGTCTGGGACTCAAACCGTGGTCGACTACATGGGAGTTCAGCGACATAGCCATTACACTAACTGCTGGTCCCAGCATTTTTCTTTATAGGCTGTTCCAAAAATCTTCCCAGGAAAATCCTAAAACAATAGGTATTTTTTAAAATCAGTCATCATTCAAAGTTTTTCAAGTAAGCTGCCAAATTGATCCTGCTATCAAGTAGATCCAGCAGAGAGAGAGAAGCATTTTTTTAAAGAATTATTTTATTTATATTGATTTATTCATTCTAATTTGACCAGAGAAGGAGGGAGAGAGAGGGAAAGTGAGAAAGCAAGCCACCAGGTCCAGGACTTAAAACCGTGGTCAGCCATGTGGGAGTCCAGAGCCTTAACCACCATGCCAGCCAGCCCTGAAAGAAGCATTTTTATCTGCCTCAGAACTAGGTTATCTCTGAAATACCATACTCCACCCCTGCCCCCAACACACACTTGTGACCACCCCTCTTGGAAGTAACAGGTCACCACCTACTGGTGAGAAATCAACTTTCAGAAACCACAATTAAGACCTTTCAGATGAAGAAAAGTAAATATCAGGCTAAAACTTGGCAGCTCTTAAAAGGTACTAATCAGGAAGTGACCAAGGGGGAAGAATTAAGTTCCTATGTATGAAAAAATACATAAGAAAAAAAAATAAGAGCACTCAGGAAACACCAAAAATGGAAAGAATTTTTCCCTCCTGATTCCACCATACACAGCATGCTTCCACATATCACCTTTCTCCAAAAAGGAATACAAATTTCAGAATTGAAAGACTTTATTGTACCTGTACCTCTTGAAGTCTCCCCGTCTAAACTTATCACAACCCTAACAAGCAGTTGTTCAGTCCATCAAAATAGGTCTAGTGATTTTAGATTTGTAACATTGCTAAGAAGCTCAGAACAGACTAATATAAGACTA
>NW_006159799.1:118929-123429 GCF_000334495.1 Tupaia belangeri chinensis
TGCTGAACAGAAAAATCTGTGGAAATCCCAATTAGTAAACAAACTAAGGGCATAATGTTATTCTCACTGGTAATCAAAGTACAAATTAGAGCATCAAGGTGATTTTCCCCCAGGAAGGTAGAAGTACTTTCCATTGATGATAACCTCCCAGGTTAATAACGATGTAATAAAGTTAACACTTTCATACATTGCTGGCAGTAATATTATTACTAGTTTTCAAGAAAGTAAACTGATCCAGGATTCACACATTTGATCCACTGGACATATTTCTGATAACCATCACAATAACACAACAGAAAATTGATATATATACAAATATATCCATTGCAGGTTTCTTTGGAAATGACTTACTCTTTTGACAGAAGAATTGTCATACCTATCATTATAAACTGACATTATATACTGAGTACTAACCAGAAATTGTAAATGACAGAGATATGTGACAGTATAAGATTTGCTTATGGTATAATATTAAATCTAAAGAGCAGTAAACTGTATCAGCCAGGTTTTCCTTTAAGCATTAAGAATCCTCTCTGGGGCCAGAAGTTGGCACAGCGCTTAAGGCACTAGATCCCACATGGCCAACATGGTTCAAGTCCCAGACACGGCTTGAAAAACACAGTGGGTATGTGTGTGTATACTCCAAATCCCAACAGAAGAATGAATGAGATAGGATTGTGGCATGACCATACCTTCTGCAGGGTGATTCACTTTCCATCTTTTTCTGTCTCTCCAGCAAGCGCATATACCCTATAGCAAAATCTTAAAGAAAAAAAGAAAATTTACTCTGGTTAAATTCACTACAAAATAAATGCCTTAAAACTATACAAGGGTGGGGGCCAGTAGGTAGCACAGTGGTTGAAGCACTGGATTCCCACATGGCCAACCACAGTTCAAAGTTCAAGTCCTGGACCTGGTGGCTTATTTTCTCACTTTCCCTCTCTCTGTCTCTTGCTTGCAAGCACATGTGCCCTATAGAAAATTAAATAATAATAATAATTAAATTAATAAACATTATTTAAGTCATTGCAATGAGTGGCTCTCTGGCTAGGAATGTCACTGATCCAGAGAAGACACTGTGGTTGTGCAGACACCTCAGCCAGCATGGCCAGCAGCCTCAATGCTGGCATCTGCAGTCACCAGCACCACTAGGTGTAGCTGTCTGTAAAACATCATTTCTGTGTAGTCCCTGCATCTCCAGGTCACCAGCTTCTAATTGAAGACTGAGGTGGGTGTGTCCGACAGTAAGCTTTGGGGGGCTGTTGTGACAGTGAGGCTCTAGCATTTGTAGATGCTGTAGTGGGAGGAAGATCCCCAAAGGTTTTGACCAAAAAATATTTACATGATGAGCAGACAAAAAAAAAAAAAAAGTCATGATAAATTTCTGTCTGAAACAAAAAAATAGAAAACATTATACTGGCCCAGCGTGATGGTGCAGTCAGTAGCAAAACTGAACAGCAGTACAACAGTACTAGAAGCCATGTGGAGGCCAGATCCCCTGATCAGGTTGAAAACATGCAGGGCACAGTGCCCAAGATCCTAAGGAACTAGAAGGCTGAGGAAAAAGGATGGTGATATAAAAAGACCTGGTTGAGGAAAAATGCTTTTCTCTCTGTCATGATGTGTTCATGCTATCATGAATAAAATGAATAAACTAAAAAAAAAAAAAAGGAACAACATATTATACTATGATTATGACCAATAAAAACAGTTTACATTAGAGAAAAACTGAGAGACCAGAGTGAAAGCATACAATGCAGGAAATCAAACCCTCCCTTGGAAGTATTAACAAGAACTTAGACCATACAGAAGAAAGACTCTCTGACCTTGAAGACAAAGTGTCCAACTCAGCCCAAGCAACTGAAAAGAATATGAAAATAACCATTAAAAATGAGACCAGCATATAGGAAATCTTAGACATCATTAAATGTACAAATATTTGCATACTTGAGACATTCTTCACAGAAATAGAAAGAAAATTATAAAATTTGTCTGGAATCATAAAAGACCCCATATCACCAAGGCAATAGAATGTGCCTAAAGAATAAAATAGTAGGCATCTCACTACCCAACTTTAAAATATATTACAAAGTGGTGATAATCAAAACAGCATGATACTGGCACAAAAATAGACACATAGATCAATGGAATAGAATAGAGGATCCAGAAATAAACCCCAGATCATACAGTCAACTGATCTTGACAAAGGACACAAAATAATGAAGTGGATAAAACAAAAACTTTCCAGCAAATAGTGCTAGAAGAACTGAATATTCACCTGCAGAAAAATAAAACTGGACTCTTCTCACCTTTAAAAATAATCAACTCTAAATGGATCAAAGACTTAAATATAAAGCTTCAAACTATAAAAATACTAGCAGAAAATGCATGAAAAACTTTTGAAGATATTGGAGTAAGGAAAGATTTCTTAAATAAAAACCTTAAAGCACAAGTAATAGTCCCTAAAACAGACAAGAGGGATTACATCAAGCTAAAAAGCTTCCTCACATCATAGGAGACAATAATCAGAGTGCAAAGACAACCCTCAGAATGAGAGAAAATATTTGCAAATTATTTCTCAAACAAGTGATTGATATCCAGAATATATAGGGAACTCAAGTTATTTGCCCATTAAAAAAAAAAAATGAACAATCCAATTTGAAAATGAGCACATGATGGGCCAGAGGTAGTGTGGTGGTCAAGACTCTGGACTGACCATGGTTCAAGCCCCAAATCTGGCAGCTGGAAAATAAGTCCAGGCACATGTGTATGTTGCTCGAAACTCCAAGAGGAGAATGAAGGAAAAAGGAGTGTGGCATGGCCATTCCCCCAAGGGGTGATTTATCACTTTCTCTCTCACTGTCTCTGCCTCTCCATCAAATGTATATGTTCTATGTCAAGAATCTTAAGGGGGAATGGGTCTCACAAATGAATTGAATAGGCAACTCTCCAGGAAAGATTTACAAACGGCCAAGAAGCATATGGAAAATGTTCAAAATCTCTCATCATAAGGGAAATGCAAATTAAAACTGCAATGAGATACCATTTAATTCTGATCAGAATGGCTAGAATAAAAAAAAAATAAAGAATGACATGTGCTGGCAAGGCTGTGGTGAAAAGGGAACACTCTAACACTACTGGTGGGAATGTAAATTAGTTCAGCCTCTGTGGAAAACAATATGGAGGTTTCTCAAATACCTACAAATGGAATTTTTATATTTCCCAGTTATCCCACTTCTTGGTATCTAACCAAAGGATAGGAAAATACACTTGCACATCCTTGTTTACTGAAGCATTACTCACAATTACTAAAACATGAAACCAACCTAAGTGCCCAAAAGATTATCTCTGAGTTATATATATATATATATATATATATATATACACATACATATAAATAATATTCACATATAATATATAAATTATAAATTATTCCATATATATTATGGCATATTACATTGCTGAAAGAAATGATGAGATCCTATCATTTGATTCAAAATGGATGACTACAGAAGACTTAATGTTGAGCAAAATGAGCCAGACTTTGAAAAACACACGTTGTATATCCCCACTCAATGTGTACTGAGTCTCTATTGCAGAGGTTAAGAGATTTGAAGATGTGGGACCAGCAGTTAGTGTAATGACTAGGTCACTGAACTCCCATATAGCCAACCATGGTTCGAGTTCCAGACCCGGTGGCTTAAACTCATGCTGAACGTGTGTGCATGTATGCCCAAGATCCCAAGAGGAGAAGGGATTGTGATGTGGCCATCCCCACTAAGGGGATGATTTCTCACTTTCTGTCTCTCTGTCTCTCTCTGTTTTTCTGGTGAGCACATACGTCCTATAGCAAAAAGAAATACTTTTCCAAAAAAAAGAAATCTGAAGATGTGATGGTGGAAAGGATGGGTGTGGATGCTAGAGATAATAAGGGGGTGAGGTGGTTGGTAGAAAGTGGGTGAGGGAGAGTGGGTGTGAAGCATAGGGAAGGAACATTTGACAAAAAAATGCAAGAAGAAAGAAGATAGTGTTGTGGGGTAAAAGAAAGTCTACAGGCTCTTTTTCTTAATTTCTTAAACATAAATAGAAAACCCAGGGACCAAAAAAAAAAAAAAAAAGACACCTAGAAATTGTAATGTTTCCCAATTTCCAGGAACTTTAATTTTACTTTTGAAAATATCATTACTGGGACCAGCCGATAGTGTGTAATGGTTACATTGCTGGACTCTCACATAGTAACTGCACTTTGAGTCCCAGACCTGGTGGCTTAAACTCGTGACAGGCACATATGCGAGTATGTCCAAAACCCTGAGAAGAGAATGGAGTAGAAGGGTCTGCTGAGACATGACCATGTCCCTGGGCGGGGGGGGGACAAACAAACAAAAAAACACATTGTTAATATACAATGTTTATATATGCCAAAATATATATAAAAAGTATAAAACCATGTGGTAGAACAAAAAATACTGAGTTAATAGTAATAATAAGGCACTGTCTTGC
>NW_006159799.1:123439-150599 GCF_000334495.1 Tupaia belangeri chinensis
GGGAAAGAGAAGGAAAAAGTGGTTCAAAATGGGCACAGATAATTTTGCAACCAATAAAAAGTTACCAGGATGTTCAGATGCTTTTCAATCTATTCAAAGATGCTCCTCATGAGCTACCCCTAGTCTCAACAGCAGATCTTGGAAAATGAAAAAGAGACGAGGGCACATGCCAGGAAGAAAATATGTATCAGTTCAGACGTGTTCCATAGCAAGGTAATTTGTTAAAGAGCTTCTTAACAGAGGCTTAAATAATAAAGACATTCATTGTTATCTAATAACTAGTGTGAAGACAGGCAATTCAGTGCAACAGCTCAGTAACATCTTTAAAATCAGAGTGTTTTGTGCACTTTTGTCCTGCCATCTTCAGAGTATTGGCTTTCCAGGGCTGAGTTTGTGTCTTCACCATTACAAGATGACAGCCAAAGCTCCAAGTTCATTCAGGGCAAAAGGAAATATTTCTTCCTAATAAGAACTACAAACAATAAAACTACCTATGAAACTTGAGCAAATGTCTCTAGTCTTAAGGTCAAGAAAAGGATAATTCCTTTACACCTGTAAATGTAGGGAGCTTGGGGCCAGTAAATGGTGCAGAGGTTACATTGCTGGACTCCCATAGGGCCTACAGGAGTTTGAGTCCCAGAACTGGTGGCTTTAAAATCATGTTGGGCATGTATGCACGTGTGCCCAATGTCCTAGGAGAAGAATAGAGAAGAATGAATTTTGCAGCATAGCCATCTCCCCAGGGGATGATTTTCTTCTTTTTTTTTGTTTCCTTCTTTTTTTTGGAGAGGTTTTTGCTATAGGGCGCGTGTGCTCACCAGACAGACAGAGAGAGACATAGAGACAGAAAGCGAGAAATCACCCCCCAGGGGGGATAGCCACGCCGCAATCCCTTCTCCTCCATTCTCCTCTCGGGATCTTGGGCACACACACACAAGTGCCCGGCGTGAGTTTTAAGCCACCGGGTCTGGGACGTGAACCACGATCGACTACATGGGAGTCCAGCGACACAGCCATTACGCTAACTGCTGGTTCCCTCCCAGAACTTTCTTGTACCCCCTATGTCTGAACCTCTTACCCCAGTAGATTCCTTCTTTTGTCTCATTAACCACTAGGGGACTAGGACACCCTTAGCTACAAAAGAAGATAAGAAAATAAATATCTGGAAAAGGACAACAAGGTTTTACTTTCACTCCACTCCCAAACTCTCAGGAAAACAATGAAAATAAAAACTGTGGGATGTCAGCAAGAAAAAGAAAACAGACTCAAAGACTGCTTGCTGGGGTAGCAGCTGACACTGTCTCCACAGGACGTTCACCTTGGAGTCTTTGAACAGAAATAGATGCACGCACACCAAGATTACCAGAACGCCTCTCCAAGGCCGCTAAGTTTTTCTTGCAAGTAAACTCTGACCCACATCAATCAAAAAGGCCCCCACCTTTGGATGTAGCCACATGTTTCTGTAGAACTGACTAGTAGTTCTTAGATTTTGAGCACACGCTCCAGGTATGGACACTTATATGTACATCTCTTTCTTCTAGAGACATCTAGTTCTAAGTTATTCCTAAGAAATACTTTGTTGTTTTTCCTCCCATGGGTCATCTCCCTCAGCCTGGCTTAGAGCTTCAGCTCTGTGGGTCAACTGTAAGGTCACATACGGCTGAAGCCCATGAGAACCTGGGAGCTGTCTAGAAGACATATGTCAAGTGGGCCAATATGGCAAAAAACAGAATTCAGTTTTTACCACCAAAGTGACAAACCTGCCAGCCTTTTTTTGTTTTCATTTTTGTTTTTGCTTTTGCCATAGGGTACATGCACTTCCCTGAAAGAGACAGAGAGAGGTAACATGAGACATCAGACCCCAAGTGGGATGGCCACTTTGCAATCCCTTCTGCTCCATTCTCCTCTCTGGGCATACATGCACATGAACCCAGGTGATTTTCAAGCTGCCAGATCCAGGACTCAAACTGTGGTCACTATGGGAATCCAGTGCCTTAACAACCACATCCCCTTTGGCCCCTCTTCTTGCTCATTTTTCTCCCTCTCAGAGCATCCTTGCCAACCTGATCCATTCTACCCCAGCACAACATGGCATTTTTTTTTTAAGAGAGGTTTTTGCTATAGGGCACGTGCGCTCGCCAGAAAGACAGAGAGAGACAGAGAGACAGAAAGCGAGAAATCACCACCCCCCCCCAGGGGGGATGGCCACGCCACAATCCTTTCTCCTCCATTCTCCTCTTGGGATCTTGGGCACACACGCACACGTGCCCAGCATGAGTTTAAGGTACCAGTCCAGGACTCGAACCGCGGTGAACTATATGGGAGTCCAGTGACATAGCCATTACGCGAACTGCTAGTCCCAACATGGCATTTGAAAAATCTGCCTCTCCTTGGAATTTCCTCTTCTTCTCACTCTGCTTACTCAAAGTCATCTTCATCAACACCTTCCTCTTACATGAAGGGTCCTCTGGATCTTCCACCTCTTTTTTCAAAGTTAAAGAGCTTACCCATGGAACCCCTTTGGCTTGACAGTGGTAGAGCAGGGATGTGAACACAGGATTATTTCATTGACTTCGAATCCTATGCATGCTCCTCACTGCCTTTCTTGGGATTGCCCCCAGAAAAAAGTAGAGTTGTGATACAGGTTGAGAATCCTAAATGTAAAAATCCAAAATGTTCTAAAATATAAAACATTTTGAGAATCGACATAATGCTACAAGTTGAAAATTCCACTTTGCTTTCTATGGCTCCATGTACACATGTTTAATTTCATCCACACACTAATTACACACTATTTAAGATAGTGTGTAAAATTACCTTCAGGTTATATACATAAGGTGACTATAAGACATAAATTAATTTTGTGTTTAGACTTGGGTACCAACCCCATCATACCTCTTGAGTATATGTGAACATTATAAAACTCCAAAAAATTTAAAATCCAAAACACTTCTGGTCCCAAATATTCCATGCAAGGAACACTCGATATATACTAACCCAGAGCATCAGAGCTCAGATCCACACCCTCAGTGACCTTTCTACTGAGGCCCCCAGGGAACATAATAGAGCATTAGTCAAAAGTATTAACGAAGTCCTATGCTCTCATGTCATGTCCCAGTGCCAGATTAGAATCAGCAGCATGCTGGTAAAGGGAAGGAGAGTCTCACTGTCTGGAAAGGTAAGAGACCCTGCAAAAGAACATTGCTATCAAGTGAAAGCCGATTGGTGGTTTCACCGGCAGTTTCAAATTCAAATTTCTAACAAGTTTCAAGCAAGAAATTAATATAGCATTGGGTTCAATGCCCAATCGAATTTATGAGCTACTACTTTTCCTTTACTGAAAACTCATAATTTTTCATTATTGAGACATCTTTGTTAGACAAGCTCAGCAAGGAAACAGCTTTTCTTGTACTCATATCTCACACAGGACAGCTTTTTAACAAAGCCAGTTATTTTCTGGAATGTGCAAAATGATAGAAGATGCCTTCCCAAAGAAAACTTAACTGTCCTGATGAGAACAGCAAAAGCAGTACTCTGGGTAAGCCAGGTCAAACTCCCATTTTCAATTACAAGCTACAAAGACTATTCTCAGTGGTGTGCATTTTCCAGGGCCGATACACTGTGTATCTAAGCATGAGAACAGCTGAAGTGGGAATTTTAACATCTTCAAAGCCGTCACCAGGGATTTGACACTACAACTGCTGTATCCGAGAACACCAACTGAGCAGGAAATCCTTTGGCATGCTATTCCTCTTCCTCACTCCAACATCACATCATATTATCTTTTTAACTTCTTTCTTTTCTAGCAATACATCAACTGATTCACCCATATGATTAAGGAATTCCAAGTTCACCTTTCACTTATTCTGTCCCTTCCAAAGATGCTCCACAGGAGGGACAACCTTGTCCTTAAGGATCACAGCACCCATACCACTTAACTCATAGTATATGCTGGGTACCTACTTGTAAAATGAGCAAGCAAGTAATATTTGAAACGTTTCTACAATTAGTAACTACAGGGTCCACTTCAGAAGCTGGGAGGGATTTTCTGACTTGCTCAAGAGTATGGATTTGTTCAATAGCTGCAGAGCTCCCATAAATGTCAGGACTGACGCCCCCACTATTTGGCTATAGAATGACCACATACTCTCCTTTCCAACCCACCTGCTGTGGCTGTCAGACAGGTAGGTGTGTTTGCCTCATGTTCTCCATCCCAGCCAGACATCTCCAAATTATTATGAGAGATATTTATGCTCTATACCCATCTTCCTTTTTCAGTGATTTATTCATTCTTTTGACTTCTCATCACACAAACCAGCAGGCAGGCTCTCACATCAATTATAAAAGCATGAGACAGAAATATGCCCACTGTAGCCCAGTCCCAATGGCACATTGGTAAAGGTGTTGTGGTTCTGCACACTGAGGCCACACAAAAGACCTGAGTTCAACACAGCCTACTCTAAAAACCCAGCAAGGTGGCACACATGCATATACCCACCTACTTGGGAGGCTGAGACAGGCGGATTGCAACAGAGACATACCCCATTTTTTTTTTTAAAAAAAGGGAAAAAGAAATGTGTCTATTGTGGTAGAGCCACATCTTCCATTCTTAGTACTATCCTCAGAGAAGTTCCTAGCACAGGAGTTGTGCTCAGTAAGTGTTGAGGAATCCATAGACAGTTAATGAGGACACCGCCCAGGCATTGTATGCTTAGCAGGAAAAGTGCATTGCGCCAGCATCTCCTGAGATCTCACTTAGGAGCTCTCCCTAGGACAGAGAAGGAATCTAAATTCAGAGACCACACCTCAAAGCTGACAGCCAACCTGAACACAGGTTTTCCCATAACGACCTCCAAGTTTCCATCTCAAGTCTCTACACGGTGAACTGTTACTCATCCTCCAAGAACTAGCACGTAATTGCCTCCTCTGTGACGACGCCTTGGAGAAGATGAGCCCCAGCCTGCTTGGTGTTCTTATCACTGTTGTGCATAGGTTATGCAACATTTATCACAAGGTAATGGCTTCTGGTTAGTAAGACACCCATGTCATTTATGTGTTCTGATACCCAGCCCAGAGCCTGGGTTTAGTATGGTGGAAGTTTAGCAAAATATTGTTGACATTTTATTTCTATTTTCTATTATACAGTAGTAGAAACCAAACTAAGATATTCAGGAGATTGTGTTATTCTTTCCCAAATGTCTTTGTTTATCAAAAGGATAGCTACAAATGAATCTCAAAAAGATAATGTTCAGCAAAAACAAAGCCAGATCCAAAATGGAATATATTTATATGAAGTACAAAAAAAAAAAAAAAACAGGCAAAATTAACTGATGATGTTAGAACTGCTATATTATGATTTGCTCTAATGCATCTATGCCTGGGAACCAAAGGGATTCAGAGAAAGCAAACTGTTATTTTAAAATGTTCACAAATTTCATTATAAGCTGACAATGAGCATAACCAAAAGTGACACCTCTCTGGGAATGTTTCTGGCAAATATTTGACAACTGAAAACACTATGAAAGGTATTCTTCCTAGGTGTTAATGTTCTCATTACCTGGAGAACATGTTTTAAATAGACTTCTGCTATCACATCTGAGATGTCCTTTTTCAGGAAATTAAAGTTTCCAAGATCAGCTTAAGTTATAACAGTTTTCTCTGATTTAAATGTCAATTTTTCTCAAAAACCTAAAACAGTCCCTGAATAGACCAAAGACTGCTGACTTCCACCTAGCCATTACCCACTAGAATCCCCTCTCCCCAATTTCAACCTTCTGTAATCCAGAAATCCCTTTCCTTTTCCCACAAAGGGAGAAAGAGGCACAGGTCTTTATGCTCATCAGGAGAAGAAGTCAGACCATGGGAAGGACAGGGGTTGCTGTCACTGGGGTAGGGTAGTCTGTTTCTAGGACTGATCACACCAGACAGAATGATGGCTGCCCAAGCTGCAAAGCACCACGTTAGACTACACTGCCCAATGCTGTGAGAAGGTGCTGCCGAGTTCTGGCCCCATAACTTACTACAGGTTAGTGCCCAGAAACAGGAAATGCTCCAAGGACCTGTGGGACCACGCTTTTCTCCTCCCCTCTGGGAAGAGAAATAGAAGACAGATAAAGGCTGGGTCTCTCCCTTCTAACTTAACAAATACAAGCCCTTTTGGTCTAACTGGAGCTCACCAATCAAAGGGAAAGTTCACGACTTGCAAAAAATTAACTCTTTGTCTCCACATTCCTGACAGTTCCTTACATTCAACTCTTTGCCTGGTCTTCAGCAACACGCACCCATGGGAACGGGGGAGACACATCACATTTCTCTTCTGAAATTTTTCAGGTGTGGAGTCTGGAAAAGGATATAAGGATTTATACACAGGATGCAGAGAAGTCTTGCAAAAGGAATGATCACTTCTGTGGAAAATGGGCGAAAGCTGTGATTTGCAACATCTCCTGGTCTAGAAGCCCCTCTACCTACATTCTCCATACGATCAGCCAGCCAGCTTCAACTCTTCCCACCTTGTAGTCCCCTCCCTCCAACCCCATCAGGTCTCTTCCTACTCATTCTGCTGTTGGGACTACAAGGGGAGACCCACCCTTAAACATGCAGGGCGTTGCGTATCAGAGGAAATGTGGTGCTGATGGGCCTCAGTCCTCCAGCTCCAACCCTGGCCTTGCCAGGGCTCCATTCTCGAGTTCCCAGCATTCTCAGGCACCCGCAGTTCACTTCCTAGCTGTGACCTGCTCTAAACAGGGAGGGCGCAAAGAGGCTAGGAAGTGGCAGGGGCCCGCCTTACGTAGCCTTTAGTAAGGACAGTCCCCTAGGATTGAAACTTGGTACTGCGGGGAGCAGCGGGAGCCACCACCACAGACACAGATGCCCAGGGCGCAGAGGAGCAAGACCTCCGCGCCAACGAGGTGCACGCTCAGCCCGACTAGACTAGCGAGCAAACGCTGGCACCAACTTTTCCCACCCAGCGAGAGAGAGACGCTAAGATGGAGTCCCAGACCGGAGGTGGCGGCTCCAGGCACTCGGTTCTGGGAGGCAGGCGCTCCCCAGCTCCATGCAAGTTGGGCTGTGGCAGCGGTGGACTGGCGCCAAGCAGATAGCAGCAGCTGGAGCCCAGCAGGCGCCGCCATCCGGTGGGTGCTGAGTCTCAGGAACTGGGACGCGGTGGAGCTGGCTTAGGGGTTGGGAACTGCAGGGCTCTGCTCCTGCCTCTCCCCAGGTTCGCACGGGCTGTGAACACAGCACCTGTTGGCTGCATCTCTGCCTACCTGCTCTATTTCAACTGACCCTTGTACTCTGAAGATGGCATGGAGCATTGTGGGATGGAAGCTTCCTGCTCTCTCTGCGCATTGAGTCCTTGGCTTGACCTAGAGCTCAGCTCTGTGTCCTGCTTGGGTAGAAAATAATGTTAATTACCGTGTGTGTGTGTGTGTGAATCCCTTCCCGATTTCTTAAAGCATTCTCATTCCACACCTCACCCCACTTAAGAGTGCTTTCCCATTGGCCATCCTTTATGTATTTTGTGGACTTATATATATATATATATATATTGGCTCCCTCAAAAAAACTTCAAAATCTCTTGAAAACAGCAACACAACACTGCAAGCTCCATGCAACAAAGCATGATGTTGGGTTTTGCTCACCAATGTAGCCCTGGTACTTAGAAATGTGCCTAATACTGAGTGGGAGATACAGATGTCACCCAGAGAGATACCCGTTAATACTATCCTGTCTTGACCTTTCGGTCTAGCCCAGAGCTGGTGAAACATGCCTTGTAATGCCCTGGACTAAACCTAAGTGGGGTTAGCAGACTTCAACTCTAGTACTGGCCACTAGTTAGCAGGGGATCCTCACTCAAGGCACCTCTCAGCTAACTGGGCTTTAACATGGAGGGATTGGTAGAATGACGAAGTCCCCTACAGTTCCTAAAACTTTGACTTCTATGAGGATATCAGCCTATTACCGCTGCCACTCCTTAAAAAGTACATATGGAGGTCTATGGTGGGGTGGGCAAGCTTGTAGCATGATGGTTGAAGTGCTCGACTCCCACATGGCCCAGCACAGTTCAGATCTGGACCCGGTGGCTCACTTTCTCTCTCTCTGTCTCTCTCTCTCTCTCATGCCCTGTAGCAAATTCAAAAATAATAATAATGATAAATAAAATTTATAATGAATAATTCAAAAATAATCTATGGTGAGTAAATTTTAAAAGGTTTAAAATTACTAGATTTTCCTCATACACCAAACTTTCTACAATCCTCAGCTATTTGACAAATAAAAACTATATGTCTATGGTGTACAATATGGTGTTTTGATATATGTATACTTTGTGAAATGTTTAAATGAAACTAATTATCCCACATGCTTATCATCTCATAGAACATTTAGCTTTTCTCTCTTAGCAATTTTCAGGTGTGCATTATTACTAACTAGCGTCACCATTTTGCACCTTAGATCTGCAGAACTCATTCATCCTAATGGAAACTTGGTACCCTTTGACCAGCATCTCCTCTGTCCCCAGTCCCCACAATTCTAGTAATCCCCATTCTACTCCCTGCTTCTGTGAGTTTAACTTTTTTAGATTCTATATATAAAAGAGGTCATACAGTATTTATATTTTTGTGCCTAGTTTATTTCTCTTAGCCTCATATCCTACAGATTCACATACATTGTCAAAATGTCAGGATTTCCTCTTTTTTGAGAGAGTGCTTTTTGCTATAGGGAGTATGTGCTTGCCAGAGATACAGAGAGAGACAAAAAGACAGAAAGTGAGAAATAACCCCCAGGAAGATGGCCATACTGCAATCCCTTCTCTTCCGTTCTTTTCTTGGGACTGTAGCCATGCACGCACACATGCCTGGCATGAGTTTGAAGCTGCGAAGTCCAGTACTGGAATGATGGTCGACAACGTCAAAGTCCAGAGACATAAACATTATGCCATCTGCTGTTCCCAGATTTCCTTCTTTTTTAAGGCTGAATAGTACTCTACTGTATTTGTATACCACATTTTCTTCATCCATTATTCTGTCCAAGGACATTTAAGTTGATTCCTTATATTGGCTAGTGTGAATAATGCTGCAATGAATGTGAGAGTGCACATACCTCTGACATACCAATTTCATTGCCTTTAGACATATACCCAGAAGCAAGATTACTGGATCCTATGTTAGCTCTATTTTTAATTGTTTGAGGACTCTCCATACTGTTTTCCATAATGGCTGTACTAATTTACATTCACAGTAACAGTGTACAAAGATCCCTTTTCTCCCCATTTTCTTTATCACTTGATCTCTTTTTTTTTATACCATTCCTACAGGGATGGGCTGATATCTCATTGTTTTAATTTGCAGTTTTTCCATAATCAATGTTGTTGAGCATTTTTTTTCTATACCTAATGACCATTCGTATGTCTTCTCTTGCAAAATGTCTGTTCAGGTCTTTGGCCAATGTTTTTATTCAGGTTATTTGGTTTGTTTCTTGCTATTGAGTTCCTTGTTGGTTTTTAGATATTAATCCCTTATAAGATGTATGGTTTGAAATATTTTCTACCATTTTGTAGGTTGAATCTTTTAAAAAAAAAAAATAGGACTGAGACCAGCAGTTAGCATAATGGCTATGTCGCTGGACTCCCATGTAGTCAACCGTGGTTCGAGTCCCGGACCCAGTGGCTTAAATTCACGCCAGGTGCGTGTGCATGCGTGCCCAAGATCCCAAGAGGAGAATGGAGGAGAAGGGATTGCGGTGTGGCCATCCCCTCTGGGGGGTGATTTCTTGCTTTCTGTCTCTCTGTCTCTGTCTGTCTGGTGAGCGCACGCACTCTATAGCAAAAAAAAAAAAAGTAGGACTAAAATGTTTTCAAATTTTTAAGTCTCCACAGACTTAGTAACATTGCTGTCTGTACATTGTATTCAGACAAAAGACAGTCATGACTAAATAAGTTAATATCACAAAAATTGATGACTATTTAGAAAATAGAACTGATTTCAGTTTAAACATATATTTTCCAATTCTATTTTGATGGAACATCACTGGAAATTTGATCCCAATGTCTGTGATGGATCCGCCTTGAAGACAATATAGAAGTAGTACTTCACCAAGGTTTCCAGCAGGGTTCAAGAGAACTTGCTTGACACAAACCCTTCCCAAGACAAAATTACATCAAAATTCTCTGTGTCATACTTCTTAAGATCACTCCAAGTAAGAATAGATGAAGAGCAGTCTTTTCACAGCCGTTGAAGTTGAGCATGTGGACATTTAATAAAGTGGTATCTGACATTTCTCTGTCTAGAAATCCCTTTTTGTGGCCTTTGATTTATAGCTTATCTTTGGAAGCCAGTTCTGTACTCTGCCATAAATATAACACACCATCTTCGGTAGCATCTGGGACAAAGAGGAGTGTGGATACTCACCCTCATCCCTGATTAAAATGCTCTTTGTGAAATCTAGGATAGCAATTGTCCTATCTTCAGAAAATGTTCAGACTTACACAGGATCATTTGTTTAATGCCCTCTCTTCATGCCCTCCTAACTCCTTTTCATCCTGGATAAGTTTATATGAATTCCTCTAGAAGTGGAAAAAAAGAAAAGATTAAACTGTCAGAAACTGAAATAAAATTCTAAACATACAAAAAGTGATAAATGTTGGCCGTGATGTGGTAAAAAGAGAACTCTCCTTCACTATTGGTGGGAATGTAAACTGGTTCAGCCACTGTGAAAACAATATGGAGGTTCTTCAAAGATCTACAAGTAGAACTACCATTTGATCCAGCAAATCTCACTTCTGGGTATCCAGGGTAGACAGGGAAATGCTCATTTGGAAAAGTGCTTGCATGTCAATGTTTATTGCAGCATTATTTCCAATTGCTAAGATATGGAACTGACCCAAATGTCCACAAAGAGATGAATGGATAGAAAAAGTATGGCACAAATACTGTATGGGATACTATTCAGCCATAAAACACAAGACCCTGGCATCTGATAGAAAGTGGTTGAATATGGAGGATCTATTGCTGAGTGAAGCAAGCCAGGATATGAAAGAAAGATATTGTACATATCCACTTAATACATTCTGACTATCCGCACCTTAAGATATTGAAATATTGGAGGGCATAAAAGCAGTGAAAATAAGTTATGGATGCTGAAGACTGTGGAATGGAGCAGATGAAGGGAAGAGTATAGAGAAAGATAGCAAAAGAATAAATACAGAGGCATGATGTTAGTGGGACACAGAAATGGTTTATTACCTGTTGATAATAATGTGTAGTATTCTCAACTGGACTGGTCTGAGAGGTATTTCATATTGGGTAAATTCTCTTTACAAGCCAAATGATATATAGTGAGTGACTGTTTTAAAAATATAATGTGGGGGGAACCAGCAGTTAGCGTAATGGCTATGTCGCTGGACTCCCACATAGTCAACCACGGTTCGTGTCCCGGACCCGGTGACTTAAAACTCATGCCGGGCGCGTGTGCGTGCGTGCCCAAGATCTCAAGAGGAAAATGGAGGAGAAGGAATTGCGGCGTGACCATCCCCCTGGGGGGTGATTTCTCGCTTTCTGTCTCTATGTCTCTCTCTGTCTGTCTGGCGAGCACACGCGCCCTACAGTGAAAAGCTCTCCAAAAAAAAAAGAGAAAAAATATATAATGTGGGGACCAGCAGTTAGCGTAATGGCTATGTGGCTGGACTCCCACGTAGTCAACCACAATTCGTGTCCCGGACCTGGTGGCTTAAAACTCACACCGGATGCGTGTGTGTGCGTGCCCAAGATCCCAAGAAGAGAATGGAGGAGAAGGGATTGCGGCATGGCCATCCGCCGTGGGGGGTAATTTCTCGCTTTCTGTCTCTCTGTCTCTCTCTGTCTGGTGAGCGCACACACTCTACGGCAAAAGCCTCTCCAAAAAAAAAATTTATAATGTGAATAATAATAATCTGAAAAAAATGATGAAAAGCTATTTGATGATGATGATGTGGATAGTAAGGTCTTCGTCTTGACCAATATGCATAGTATTCCTAAAGGTATTTGTTTTTCAATGTAATATAAAAATGATTATAATAATTAATAAAGTTAAATTTAAAAAAGAAAGAAAAAGAAACCCAAATAAAATTCTTCAAATGCTAGCAAGGATGTGGAGCATTTAGAATTTTTCTACATTGATATTGGGATTGCAAAATAGCATGGCCACTCTGGAAAATGGTTTGTTAGTTTCCTATAAAATTAAATATATAGAATAATACATTCAAAGCTAAAAAAATACCAAACTACTAGCAATTCTACTACCAAGTATTTAACCTAAACAGTCAAAATAGGCTTGAAACAAACCCTGATACATCAGGACCAGCAGTTAGCATGACAGCAATGTCACTGGACTCACATGTAGTCGACCGTGGTTTGAGTCCCAGACCCAGTGGCTTAAACTCACACCAGGCACATGTGGGTGCGTGCCCAAGATTCAGAGAGGAGAATGGAGGAGAAGAAATTATGACATGGCCATCCTCCCTGAGGGGTGATTTTTATTTTTCTGTCTCTCTCTTTCTGGAAAGTGCATGCGCCTGATAGCAAAACCCTCTCCAAAAGGAAAAAAACAACAACAACAAAAAAAAAAAAACAAAACAAAAAAAAAAAAAACTTTGGTGCATCTATTTAAAAGAAAGCATCTCAGAGTTAAAAAGGATGATATTATTGTTATACTCAACAATTTGGATGAACTTTAAAGGCATTATTCTGAGTAAAGAAAAACAATTCCAGATGATCACATATAATATGATTCCATTCATATAAAAAGACAAAACTGTAGTTACAAAGAATAGATCAGTGGTAGTCAAAGGTTAGGGAAGGGAAGAGGGGATGACAACAAAGGGCCAGCACAAGAGCGGTATGGAATGACGTAACTATTATTTATCCTTACTGCACTGCTGACTAAATGGCTCTGTACATGACTTAAAACTCATGGAATTCACATCAAAATAAAAGTGAATTTTATTGTATGTTACACCAAAAAATGAAGTATGAAACTCTGGAGTCAAAATTCTTAGGTTTGAGTTCTGGTACTACCTCTTTTTTGAGATATTTTATGGGCCATCATAAGAATACTGAGTCACGTATTGCCTCCACTTAATAAATGTGGAAACTGAGACTTATGAAAGTTCAATAACCTTTCACATTTGCACAGCCAGCCAAGAGTAGTGTCCAAATGAGATCTAACACACTTTAAGGCACATATGCATTTACTATTTTCTCCCATCTGAGCATAACCTTTCCTAAACTTTTTTTACAGAATTATTTATTTTTAATGTTTATTTATTCATTCATTTAGTTTAATTTGACCAGAGAGAGACACACAGAGAAAAAGCGAGAAAGCAAGCCACCAGGTCCAAGGCTCGAACCGTGGTCAACCACATTGCTGTCATCCAGTGCCTTAACCACTACACCACCTGCTGGTTCCCCTTTCCTAAACTTTACAATGCTTACAACCTGGAACTTTTACTCTTGGACATAAGACAATCAGATACACCACTGAGAGTCAGGTCCAAACAGTTATCCAATTTCTTGAAAACAGTCTGTTCAAATATAGCCAAGAGTGACTCAAGACTTTAATTTCAAATATTAGAACACTTCTAATTTTCAAAACACATGAACATCAAAATCATGTATATTTGTATTTCTCTAAGTATTTGGGCATGTCCATGTAATATCTAGTCATTTTTAAGTTAATATAAATAAACTTTGAGTAGTGATTTTTGTTTGTTTGTTTCTCCAGCATCTCATTTCCCCATTTTACGTGTATACATTCCCTGCAAATGCTCCCTTCGGAGCAATAGCAAGTTGACTCCTGTTGTTGATGTCTTTATATAACCATATCTTTGTTTCTTTAATTTGTTAGTTTTCTTAATAGTATTTTTATTAAGGTAATTTTAACCTCAATGGGAATGTGTCTGTGTTTCTGCCCTCTATATTTACATAAAGATTCAACTCATTTTCAAATTATGGAGTAACTACAAACTCTAATTACATGTTAGAGGCTGACTTATTTTCTTTACTTGCTCATTTGTTTTGGAATCTTTTTCATGTCACTACCTCTAAAAGCATGTATATTTTATTAATTATTTTTGCTGACTGTTTTAATGGGCCATAGCACAAAGAAGTAATTTTGAAAATTATAGTCATCTAATACTCACATTTAGTGAAGACTCTACACCCTAAACGATATTAGCTTGACAGTAATTAAAAACAACAGCACAAATTCTTTACAGCTAGATGTACTATGATTTTAATAAATTTCTAAAATGCAATAAGCAAATCTTTAAATGTTTCATCCCTGCATTGAAGTTTTATAAATCACAATTCAAGAATAGATGCAAATGGATATATCTTTATCATACAAAGATTAGTAGGAAAAATTTAAATGACGGGATATATTTATGGAAACAAAATTACTGAATACCTGTTTTGTATCAAGAGCATTAGGTTTTTATTTTATTTCATATTTTTAACAACTCTGATCTAGGTCATTTTAATTCCTATTTTATAGATAAGACCGTTAAGGCTAAAAGTAATTAAGTAACCTTCTTAAGAAAGGTTGAGGAAGGATTCCAAGCAGAAAGACCAGTCTGTGGCTAAAAACCAAAGGAACAGGGAGAGTTTTTAAAACTGCAAGATCTCATGACAGGAATGGAGGAAAATTGGGAAGAATAGTTAGAGCTCATCCCCCAGGAGACTCAAAGCAGCACTGCCCAGTCTGCCAGGCTAAAGGAATGCATGCTCTGAGTAGGGAGTCTGTGGAGAAGAGCGGAGACCCGGTAGTCTGGACTTCTCTGATGGAGGCAGCCATGACCTTGAACTGTTCCCAGATTTATTCTTTTAAAAAATAGAAAATGAGGGAGTGGTAAGTGGAATGCAAAGTCCGTTGTTTTCAGATTTAATCAGCTGAAGGTGGGAAGACATCTGGCATCATAGTTCTATATAAATTTTCTCTAATCTTCTCTGGTCAATTCTGATGAACACATATGACTTCCTTTAATCTGACACTGCCCTGCACATACAGGGTTTTCCAGCAAAAGCTAAGGGTGTGGGGACTTTATCGCTCTTTCCTTCACTTGCTTTGGTGTGAGAATCTAATTGAAAGGACACTTGCAAAAGTCCCTGGGAGATTTTGGTAATATGATTGGGAGTGGACAAAGAGGGGGAAAGCATGTGAGTTTATGAGAGATTTAACAGGTCAGAGCAATATTGCATCACTTATTGCTACAAGCTGATAGCAGGTAACCAGGGACGTGGAGATTTGGGTAATTCCCAAGTTTTCAGACTTGCCTGATTATGGGAGGTGATATCCTTCATTGAAACAGGAAACAGGAAAGGAAGAGCCACTAGCAGGAAAAATGTGCTGGTTTGTCTTAATGTGTTACAGTCTATTCAGCAAGAAGTAAGAGGACATCCAGACATAGCCAAATTTATTGGAGTTTATTGATCAAGCTGGCATGGGGGTGGGGGAGGGAATCATGTCTCTCAAAACCCCACAGCCCCAAGTCAAAGGAGAAAGGAGCTTATATAGGCCCAAAATGCACAATCATGTCCTGGATGACGTGAGGATTCACAAGGACAAAGAGCAGTGGGCTTGAAAGGGTAAGGGGTAGCGTTTTACAAGCAAGCAAAAGAACATCACCAAGGTAAGCAGGTTAATCATCCCTAAGGGTATATTCCATCTTTACCCAATCACAATGGAATCTCAATAGTCTTTATGGATTGGGGGTAGGTCAATGTTTTTTGTTTTTTGTTTTTTTTTTTTTTTTGGAGAGATTTTAGCTATAGGGAGTGTGCGCTTGCCAGAAAGACAGAGAGAGAGACAGAGAAACAGAAAGCGAGAAATCACCCCCCAGAGGGGATGGCCATGCCGCAATCCCTTCTCCTCCATTCTCCTCTCGGGATTTTGGGCATGCACGCACACGCACCCAGCATGAGTTTAAGCCACCAGGTCCGGGATGCAAACCACGGTTGACTACATGGGCATCCAGCAACATAGCCACTAAGCTAACTGCTGGTCCCTAGGTCAGTGTCTTAAAGCAACTGGGAGAAGTGGAGTTTTAAGGACAATAGGAATGTTAATCACTCTATTTACTCCTAGACAAAAGGGGAGAAGGCAGGTTTCCAGTCACAGGAATTTAACAGTTCATAATGGAGGTGCTTCTACAAGATGGAGTCCTGCTTCAAATGCCGGTAGGTACACTGGAGACATGCAAAACAGGTAAAAGGATATACAGATCTGAAGTTCAGGGGAAATGTCAGGGCCAGAGGTTCAAGCTTACTACCAAAATAAGGATATTTAAATATTTACTGCCATATTCCCCAAGTTGTACCTTGAAAATTTTCTATTAGAAACATCTACAAATCTATGCTATAAATCATCATTTTTAGATCTTCATAAGCATCAGAACCACCTGGGTGTAGTAGAGCAAACAAGAACAACATGAGATGCCTACGCAACTGAGTTTGAATCCTGGCTCTGAAGCTACTGGCATAGACTTGCACAGCTAAACTTTCTGTTACTCAGCATTCTCCTCTGTAAAACGGTGGTAACTCTACCTACTTCAAAGGATCTCTTGAAGATATAGAAAGTTAAATTATATAAAGCTCTGAAACAGTGCCTGACCCATGGTAAGAAATCAAGACTTATTAGCTCTCATTTTCTGGAGAGTTTTGTAAAGTGTAAATTTATGTGCCCCAAACCAGTGTTTTAGGATTTAAATTCACATGCCATCTCAATTTTATGTCCTTTCAGTCTGTACCACATTTCTATTATTCCCCATTAATTATTTATATTAAAGCAATGTATTCATTGCTATGGTTTGAATGTGTTGCCCCAAAATATATATGTTAAAATTTGGTTGTTAATGTGATATTAAGAGGGTGGAAACTTCATCCAAGCATTGTATTGAAAGGTGAGAGCCTTCAGGAGATGATCGGGATTAGGTAGGGGCATCATGGTGGGGCTCCTAAGATTGAGTCATGGTAGCTTTACAAGAGGGAAGGAAACACAGACACGGATGCTGACACGCTTGCTCTCTTGCCTTCTTACCATGTGGTGCCCTGTGCTACCCCAGGACTCTTTAGAGACCCCAAGAAGAAGAAAATCCTTACCAGATGTGGCCTCTTGACCTTAGACCTTAGACATTAGCCCAAAACCATGAGCAGAATGGACCTCTGTTCTTTATAACGTACCCAGACTTGGGTATTTCTGTTACTAGCAACAGAGAACAGACTAAGACACAATGCTCACTGTTAAATAAAAAGTAAAAACTCAAGACGGGGTTATAATAAAATGTAACAGCTTTTCCATCCTCAAGCTCCTTACCTGAAATTCTACTTCCTGGAAATAACCAATTTTAGCCATTTTCCTATTTTTAGTTTTTTAATGGTTATCACCATAGTTCTTATTAAACTCATACTACTATACTGCATGTATTGCCTTTATAACACATTGTCTTTGCTTTCTATGTGTTTTACATCTAGCCTTTTCAAAATGCTTCCATTGTTACTATATCCTGCCTTGTAACCAAAGAAGGAACACAATGAGAAGAAAAGGAAGTTCATTCTGCCTTCCCTTCTCAAGAAATGGAATACCATAGGACCAGTGTCCAACAGGAGAGAACACTGTCCTAGGGCCAAGCTAACCCTCATCATCATTAGATCTCAACTGTTAGAGGGTGGCTCACATGTCTCATTGTAAGATGACATTTGAAAAGCATTCACAGTACTCTCCCTGACAAAAATTTTTTAAGAATACACTAAGTAACTTGGTATCCATCTCAGACAAAATTTAAGGGAGGGTCTTGAGCTGCAATTACTGACTTTATTTGACAATACATATCTTTTTTTCTTTGCTAATATCCTGCTTTCACCTTTATTTAGCTATGTGAACATGTATAACTGGATCTATTAGAATAAAATAAATTTCATGAAGCACGAATTTCATTGCTTTAACCTGTCACATTTTTAGTTTGTTCTTTGACCCAATTATTCATAAAATGCAAGATCTTGCCTTTATTTCTTCAGAGCAGTGGGCTTAAATCCAGTGTCCAGTATGGACTTACTTGAGTTCATGTCTCATACTTAATTAGGATTACTAAAAAGAGACCTGAAGTTGACTTAAATTACTTACAAGGAGGGATTTCTGCTCAGCTTGCAGAAGATCCAGGTGAGATGCATCTCAGTAAGAAAGCATCCAATAAGATACCTCTGCTTATGAAACATAAGAAAAATGCTTGAGACCAACAGTTGGCGTAATGGCTATGTGGCCGGTCTCCCATGTAGTCAATTGTGGTTTGAGTCCTGGATCCAGTGGCTTAAACTCATGCCAGGCGCGTGTGCACGTGTGCCCAAGATCCTGAGAGGAGAATGGAGAAGAAGGGATTGCAGCATGGCCAATTTCTTCCTTTCTGTCTCCCTCTCTCTCTCTCTGTCTTTCAGGTGAGTGCATGAACCCTATAGCAGAAACCTCTCCAAAAAATAGGAAAATACTTTTTCCCCCCAGAAGACATGAGAGCATGTCAAAGAGAGAACTATGAACGAAGGTTGGGCACTCCACAATCCTCTTTTCTTCATTTCTTCATCCCATCAGAATCCTTAGCACATTCCCAGTATGTTTTTCAAGACAGCCACCAAGGACGGATTCAAACTATGGTAGACCATGTGGGACCCAGCCCTTTCTGCAAAATCTCAACTGCTACCCTACCAAATTGACTTGGGAAATACTTTCAATATGGTAGCAAGCTAAACTTTTTGTTGGTTAGAGTATATTCCGTAACAGTCCTGCTGCAGAGGATTGGCTAGGAAAGAAAGCTTCATCAAATTTAAAAGATTTTGTTTGATAACAACTAAAATAAAAGACAAATTATTAGCTGTATATTTTGCCTTTTCAGCTATTTATAACATATAATCAGTTCTTCCATAAAAGGAAAAGTTGTTCCCTCTTGAGGGGAACCTTAAATCCAAGCAAAAAGGGGTGGGGGAAGGAGCGTGAACAAGGGCTGGGATTATTCATACCTAATTCACACAGATTGACCTGCCTTCACAGAACTTTGAGAGACCCTTGTTCCTGTTGCTGTTGTTGTTGTTACTGTTATTGTTCAGGTTAGCTTGGATTTGGCTTCTCTTGCATGTAACTGGAAGAGTCATGACTAGTGTACTATCTTGTAGACTTGTGATAAGAATTAAATGAGGCAGGGACCAGCAGTTAGTGTAATGGCTATGTCACTGGACTCCCATGTAGTCAACTGCAGTTCGAGTCCCGGACCCAGTGGCTTCAACTCACGCCCAGTGCATGTTCAGAAAGGAGGAGAAGGGATTGCGGCATGGCCATCCCCCATAGGGGATGATTTCTCGCTTTCTGTCTCTGTCACTCTCTGTCTTTCCAGCAAGGGTACACGCCCTATAGCAAAAACCTCTCAAAAAAAAAAAAAAGAGGCAATGCTTGTAAGATGCTTAAGTCTATGTCTGACACATTCTAAACCAATAATATCAACTTTTATGATGATGGTAATGACAATGATGTAAACAATGGCTTCTCTTCTCTTCCATTTTGCAAAGCATCTAGTACAGTACTGTACAGGTAGTAAACATTCACTAAACTCATGAGAACCTCAACATAGATGGACTAAGAGTAGTGAGGAACAGTTCAGTTCCTGTTTGGTCATTTTATCTTTAGAAGAATATATATGTGTATATATATATATATATATATATGTGTGTGTGTGTGTGTATACATATTTTTTAATGAAGAGACCACTGTGGACTAAATAGTAATGATGGCAACTGACCATGTTGTGAATTAAAAGCCCCAAGGTCTGTTGTTTCAACAGCTTCCAGTATGGACTTACCTAAGAACCAGCATCCCAAGACAGTGCAGGGGCATATGCATGGGGTAGGAGCTATGCAAGAAATCTGAAGTCTGACAACTGAGGTGGCACAGTGGTGACGCAATGCTCTGTGCTGTGGAAGCCACACAGGAAAGTCTCAGGTTCAGGTCCCAGAGTCTCTTTGTATATGCACACTGGGCAGGTAGACACATGCCCAGGGTCCTGGCTGGCTGAGGCTGGGAGTGGATCATGGCATAAAGTCCCTGTCAGAGGGCACACTATTGATGTCACTTTCTCACATGGAAAAATTAAATGAACAAACTTTAAAAAAAAAAAAAACAAAGTCAATGTCACATCTAATTCCTATCTTCCTAGTTAGAAACAATGCACAAATAAAGAAAACTTTGGAAGAGTTTGAAAAATATCCGAAAGAAAGGTATGATTAAAATCATAAGATGAGCAAATACTTCTCAACCACAATTACTAATTATCATGTTCATCATCTGTATCCATGTTGTCTATCATAATCCTGTGCTAACTTTCATCCCTCTGATGTGGGAATGTTTGCAGTAGGCATGTATATTTGCATCACATTTTCAGAAGCTGGGCTTAGTCAACATATGATAATTTCAGGTAAAGACTATGAGCAAAAAAGAAGCCCTAGCCAAACCCATTTCTAGGAAATTGTCAAAATCATTCATTTATAATAAAATCTGAATTTTGGCCATTGTCATAAAGTGTTACTATTTGGTATTCTTGGTGTCCTTCCTTTTAGAAATAGCCTAAGAACCCCCATGACCTAGGAGTGATGGGCCAGGGGTGGGATAGTGACATTCAAGGGCACTGCCTTTCCACTAGATGACTGGAAAAGCAATACAACAAAGGATAACCAGAAGTCATTGTTAAAGACTAGACTTGGCTGCTGGGTGAGAAAAGGTCTTTTTCCTTCTAAGATCACAAACTGTATGACTATATAACCCAGGCTCTTACCTTTTGTACATAAAAAAAAAATAGGAACTTGCCAGAGAATAAAATCGTCCAAAGGGGAGAAACAGGTAGAGATAGAGAGAGAGGAGAGAGAATATCCTGGTGAATATAAATGGAGTTCTTAGGTCCATCTGTCCTGAAATTTGGGATAAGAGCCAATAATTTTTTTTCTATTAAAAAAATTTTAAGTTGTGTTTCTCCCCTGTGGCTAATATAATGAACTAGTCTTTCTTAGTATTTTTCATTCCAGTCCTTATTTCTTATAAAATATGAATCTCATTTCCCCTCAGAGTGTCATTTAACTTCTGAGTATTTACTCTCAAGGTAAAAAGAGAGCCAGATGGGTCTGTGTATTCTAGATACCATTTAGCATTAAACAGAATGTGTCTGTGTAACCTTACTCAAATGGGTTACCTGCTCTGTGCCACTAATATTTGACATTACCAAAATACAAGTATAAATACATAAATATATGTAAACATATGCAGGTCTAGAAAGGTAAATAAATCAATTGTTTGCACAAGATTAATAAGTACATATCTTCTCAGAAACTGCATAGAAGATTATCCTTAGATAATTTAGTAAATACAGACCACTCTAAGTTTCTTACTACCCAGATCATTTCACAATCCAAGTTGGTTTAGGTTCATGATTGTAACCCAAAGTCTTGCAAAGAGGTGAAAGATACATGCAGGTGCCTTTTTTCTGTTTCTGGGGAACCCGAGGGACAGTGTAAGGGGTGCACAGATGGGCTTTTCCAGCAAGGTAGCTGTGGATGGAAAGAGAGCTCTACATCCCTGAGCAGGTGAAGGGATAGGGAGCTGAGAAGTTCTTGAACAGCCTGAAGAGAATAGATGTGAGGGTCTCCTGGACATAAGAACACCTGTACTGAGTAATCCACAGAGTCCTACAGCCCACAGAAGAAATCAATGAGGAGAACATTCCAGCAGACTGGACAATGTGGATGTCTGCAGCAAGAACGCAAGGAAATATGAGGGACCTTCTAAAAGATCATGGAAAAATGAAATTAAATAGTGTGTTTTTGGGGAACCAGCAGTTAGCATAATGGCTATGTCGCTGGACTCCCACGTAGTCGACCATGGTTCGCTTCCCGGACCCGGTGGCTTAAAACTCACGCCGGGCGCGTGTGCGTGCGTGCCCAAGATCCCGAGAGGAGAATGGAGGAGAAGGGATTGTGGCGTGACCATCCCCTCTGGGGGGTGATTTCTCTCTTTCTGTCTCTTTGTCTCTGTCTGTCTGGCGAGCGCACGCACCCTATAGCGAATATCTCTCCCAAAAAAAAAGAAAAGAAAAAAAAAATAGTCTGTTTTTGGAGTCAGGTGGCAGGGCAATGGTAATGCAACTAGGCTCACAGGAAAATAGACCTGGTTTGCTTCATGGGACCTCCCCAAGCACTCTGAGCATGTGCACACATGTGATCCTGGCAGGCTGAGACAAGGCATAGATCAAGGAGTGAAGAACCCATTTGGGGGGTCCACGAGGATTTTTTTCCTCTCTCTCTCTCTCTCTCTCTCTCTCTCTCTAAATAAATCAATACAAAATTTTTATGTATAAGCTTATTTTGGTGCAAAACCGAATGGAAATCTATTCATGTTTTTTTATGATACACATTTCTTTTTTTTTTTTTTTTGGAGAGATTTTCACTGTAGGGCGCGTGCGCTCGCCAGACAGACAGAGAGAGACATAGAGACAGAAAGCGAGAAATCACCCCCCAGGGGGGATGGTCACGCCACAATCCCTTCTCCTCCATTCTCCTCTCGGGATCTTGGGCACGCACGCACACGTGCCCGGCGTGAGTTTTAAGCCACCGGGTCCGGGACACAAACCGTGGTCGACTACGTGGGAGTCCAGCGACATAGCCATTACGCTAACTGCTGGTTCCCTATGATACACATTTTTGTGAACTTATTGAAAACTTTTCATCAGGGACTCTGCCTTCCTTTTCTGGATCAACCTACACCCCAAAATGCTGGCGAAATTCTATAGCTAAAAATATCTCCTAATGACTGAAGTAGAACTGCTCTCTGGTCTCAATGGATGATGTTTAGAGCTAAATTTATGTTGATTTAAATGAGTGAAAGTGATATTTCTTGCATTTCTGATTTAATGGGTGACAGCATATAGCCACATGAGTGCTAGAATTTCTATGGCCCCCGTCTTTGATAATCATCAATCTATGCATGATGATCTTTATAAAACTTGGACCACCACAAGTGTTTACCGAAGACCAGTATACATTCACAACATCCATACCTCAACCCAGGAAATTATATGCTAAAATCAGGAATTAAATGCACATACTTTCTTGGGCCTATCTCTTAAAAGCTTCAAAGACACAAATGAAAGCGAAATCGATGATCAAAATTAGGTTACATTTACACATGCATGAAAAATCATTTTCTCCTCACCCTTGCCAACACTTGCTATTTTCACAATATTTAATATTGGCTTGTCAGGAAAGTCGTCATGTATTTTCCCGACAACCTAATATTTACCAACATGACATCTGCCAGCTGGTTAAGGGATACTATTTCTGGAAAGGCAAGGGATTTCTGGCCCTTTCACTCTAGCTCTGGCAAGCAGATCAATGTTGAGATGGAAGGAGGGAGACACATGGAAAGAGGAGTTGGAAAGATTATCTTCTTCTCGGGGCTCAGATCTCCAGGGGGAAGAAAAGGATAAATGTCAAGCAAACCCTTACTAAATATAGGCAGTGTAGTATGGATTTATTTCTGTTTGGTAAATGTGTTACTTTGATCTGTTTCAGGAAGGGAGACACCACTGTCCTATGCTTGTCAGTCTTCACTAAAGGTCTAGTGTATAGTCACATTGTGGTACAGATTGTAACAAATAAAAAGCAGAAGATATCACCTGTCCTCTAGGCTTATGGATCATTAAAGTATGCCCTGGGGTTGTATTCAAGGCAAACGTACATTTTGTTTTGTTTACATAACTTTTCAAAAATTGTTTGCCGCCATTTAAATATTAGTAAATTTCAGAAGAAAAAATCAGATTTCCAGCCTCTATTTGAAAATGTAAATATCTGACGACAACCTTAGGCTCTACTTGTTCAACCATGAGCTGAGGCTGAATAGTGGATTTTTCTGCAGAGGGATGTGTTTTCTTCCCTGTAGGTTTTGCCTCTATTATCCTTAGCTTGCTCTATTCTTCCCTGTCACCTGATGACTTCAGAACTCTCAAAATCAGAACCATGCCTTTAAAAAATCTGGTTTCCTTTTCCTATTTAGTTAGTGCTAGTTAAGGAGGAGAAAATACAGTAGCAGTTAGTTCCAATAAAATAGGGTTATAGATAGGAAGGCAAAAGAAGTAAATCAGGCTAAAATGACATACGAAATCTGTTTGTTACTGATTCAATTATTTTTGGCTTTCTTGTTCATTTCATCTTGAAATTCCCTGCTTCTCTCTACTAGAGAAATGACAGAAAATTTCTGGAAGCAAAAGGCTGGCCTATCTTTGTCAAGACAGAATGTGGGCAATAGTGAAAATTAAGTTTATTTTTTGTTACCACAAATAAGTGTAACCTAAGAGGTTTAATTCTCCTTGTTGAATATAAGGAAAGAGATTCCCCCTCCCCTCCCTTTTCTTAGAGCATTTACTTTAGAAAACTTGTAAATACTTTCTTCTCTTTTTAAAATGTACATGGGGAACTTTCAAAGTTTGGGGGAAAATAGACTTAAACTACGTATTTATTTTGGTGCATAATTTTCAAATTCATGCATTTTTATAATAATATGTATTTCTCATAAACTTTTTGAAGACTCTTTATATACACCCTATTGAAAGCTAGGTCTTTTGTCAGCTTTGTGATGCAGGGATGGCTTTCTCAAGGATCCAGTAGACCAGCAGTCTCTGAAATGTAAGTATTGCAAAAGTTCTTTAGAATCAAAATGGAGTCATTTGTATTAACCCTGACTAAAACTGAGCCAGGAAGGCCATGGAGATGTTAATCACTTTGTTTTGAGAACTCTGACAGAATTATAACCTTGCATGGAGACCACTGCAACCTGAGTTTTCCAAGGACATCTGCCCAGAGACTGTTTATCCAACTTTGGGCTGATACCACCCTTGTTATTGGTCCTGGTAGCCAAGGAAAATTATCCCAAAACAATTGGTATAATCTCTCTTCCACCCCTCTCCTCCTACTTGTGGTGGTTTTAATCCTTTAATATCTATCTGAAAGTTTTAAGACCTTGGGGAGAATTATGCTCACTTCAAATTTATACCCAAATAAGTCCTTTTTGCACATATTGCCCCAGTTTACTATTTTTTTTTCTTTTTTTAGGTTAACAGGATCAAGGGAACTAGTACCCCTCCTTTCCAATTTCTATGAAAGGGTAAGAGGCTAACTTAGATAGGTGCCAGGCTCCAAAGTTACCTCCGGTCATAAAGATATGAAAAGTTTATTTTTCCTCAAGATAAGGTTAATGAGCTAACACAGAGGGTGACTCAAACTGCCAGAGAAATCTGGTGTGAACTCTGAGTGACAAATGGTACTGTCAAGTCCTCTTCCTTCATGACTGGTTACTGTTGATGTTTAGAACATGTATGCAATGAGTTTGTATCTACTGGCTATATATGAGGGTGAGATTTCCTTCAACCTCTTCCCCATTGCCTGTGATGCAGATCCCATTCTGATTTAATGCTTATTCAATGATAAAACTTTTCTTCGGGGCCCAGCTACATGGCCCAGTGGTTAAGAGATTGCCACTTCAGAATGATGGATGAAAAGTGGGGAAAGAAAGGTGCATTCTCGTTCACCTCTCTATTTATTAATATAAATAAAGCCATTCTCTCAACCAGGGGGATGTATCGAAGTGCTGCCAGTATTTTATCTCTTTGTCTTCTCTTTAGTCTGCATGATGAGGAGGAGCTCCCTGTGGACATGCCTCACATTGCACGGAAGGTGGCAGCCCTCTTCAAGTAGATAGCAGCTAATGAAAATGGAGTTCACAGACTAGAGAGGCTTCAGAGCACGTAAGCATCTGCTTCCCAGCTCATCCTGAGAAACAAAGGGCCATGACCAGCTCTTGGCAGGCGCTCCTAAAATCGCAGGAGGCGTGCTGGTCTCTTCACACGTGAGTTTTCATGTGCCTTCTGTCGTAAAAAATTTTCCAGTCTACACCCACTTCACCTTAAACTCATTGGAAGGAGAACTAGCTTATCTGCTCTAAGGCCCAGTTATCCCACTTTTTCTTGGATTCAATTAACTAAGTATTTGTTACTAGAAAGTAAAATAGCTTAAAATGCATCTCAGAGTTCCTTTCAGATCTTGAATCCAGATCTGGTAACTTCAGATGGGAATTTTATGTGCTTGTGTGTAAACGAATATGTAAGTGATAGTAATGATAATAATTCTTCAGAAAAATTTGTAGCAGACATTTTTGGAGAATTAAATATACATGTGAGTAACTTTACCTGTTTATTTTTCTTTGATTTGTATTTTTTTTTGAAGAGGTTTTTGCTATGCCCTCGCCAGATAGACAGAGAGAGACAGAGAGACAGAAAGCGAGAAATCACCCCCCAGGGGGGATGGCCATGCCGCAATCCCTTCTCCTCCATTCTCCTCTCAGGATCTTGGGCACACACACACACACACTCACACACACACGCACCCGGCATAAGTTTTTTAAGCCACCAGGTCCGGGAAACTAACCACGGTCAACCACATGGGAGTCCAGTGACATAGCCATTATGCTAACTGCTAGTCCCCTGATTTGTATCTTTTTAATTGTCTTTCATATTACTAATTTAAGAGATGATAACATCTTCATCATTTAGGAATTTTTTGTCTTCATTCCTTCCTTATTCTCCAGTTACCAATCGATAGATTTCTTGAGAGTGCTGGGATTAGAAGTCTTCATTTTCTTTAAGGTTTTTTTTTTTTCGAAAGGTAAAATGATCCATAATAGGCCAAAAACACAGCTGACCTTGGATCTCCTGATACCTTGCAGAGAATAAGATGGGTCTCCCATCAGATGAGTTCCACAACGTACAGCAATTTCACAAATGGGACCCATGATACTGGGCTCTTCTCTGTTTTGGAAAATCATTTTACTCTGAAAATTAAGAGCACAGAGCCCCGCTCACTGGCAAACATCTGCTGTTCATCGATAGCACCATCTGGTATTTCAGCTCTCCACTCTGTTGTAGATGCTCCATGTAACTGCCTCCCCAAAATTAATTATTCCATAACAATTTGTTTTCCGGAGGCAGTGGCCAAATACGGTAGCTTCACCGAAGAGTACTAATTTGCTGCTTTGCCTCTGCTACAGTGGGCATTCC
>NW_006159799.1:150740-159125 GCF_000334495.1 Tupaia belangeri chinensis
TCCTGTGCTTTCATCTAATCATGATCTGAAGTGTTCAAGGCCATTATACTTTTTAGAGGTAGGTGGGGAATACATACTAATGTCCTGAGCAAGTGACTTGGGAGAAAAATGTGTTTATTTACATTTTGCAAACGCATGAGTATTCATGGCCTAATCTGAATAGTGTCTTTAGAGGGATGATTATGATAATACAGCCTGAGCTGCATCTGTTTTAGGAGCTTAAGGAGTGCTTTCTAGAGTAGTGATTGTTTTCATATAATTGTGCCCTTCCCCCCATTCAAATAGTAGCTTCTTTAATTATTGATCTCATCATTTAGTTTGCAGCAGCGCTATAAATCTCCAGTTCTGTGGGAGCAGCTAAGTGTGAGTGGTGCAATTTACATGAGCATTGGCTGTGTTACTAACTAGCCCAGTGACACTCCATAAGTCACTACACTCTGGATCTCTCTCTTTTCTCACTGATAAATGTCGACCCATCCTGCTCCAGATCACTGATATGCTCAGATAGGATGAGGATGTCAGGACACACTGTCATCAGTAATGAGCACTATGCACATGCCACATATTTCATTCATTTACTGCTTCTTTACTAACCAGAATCTGGTGAAGCTAGGAAGACTTATTGTTGAAACTCTAGAGTAAGTATGTGTAATCAGGAGCATTTGTTTTAGGGTAAATTATCTCATCCCATCACATCCACTACAAATTTTTACATATCAAACTCTCTCTTCAGAACATATTAGGTTATAGAGAAAGTCATGACGTATTTTTTAGGCAAAAATACATCATGACTTTTCAGCACTCCAACAGATATATATTTTTCAGCATCTGGCAGCATAATGGCAATATTGTTTGTCACAATCTTTCTTGGCCATTCATTAGAATCCCCTAGGGCTCCTCAAATACAACAGGGCCCAACCCTCAGGTGAAAAAAATCTCTAATGGCATGGCCTATGTATCTGCATTTTTTAAGTGTATCAGTTGACTCACATACACGATGAAGAATGAGAATGACTCATTTAGAGGTAAAAGCAGCAGCTTCAGAGTCAGACATCCTTGACTCCAGCATCCTGCTGACTGCATGAACTTGGATTGAGGGCTACAAACCTCAGTTTATAATGTGTAAGATGGGAGGGGGGGGAACTGACAACTTCAAAGTTGTTGTGAAGCTATAAAATCAGTTATATAAATTGTTCAGTCTAGTAGAAGTTCAGTAAATTGCAATGGTAATCATTTACGTAATGACTTTTAATGTGTACTCTCATTTCCTGATTGTGATCATGCACGTGTGTGTGTGTGTGTGTGTGTGTGTGCATGCCCATGTGTGCATGCTTGGATGCATCCTATCTGGATTAAAAACTCCTTGAGGACAGAGATTGTGGTTTATGCTTCCTTTAAATCTTCTAATCTCCCCAAACTGACCTGAGAATATAGTGTGTGTACCTAACAATTATCGCGACTATTTTTTTTATTGATATATTGACAGAAAGAAGACAGAAACTATCTTTAGTTCTGGCAAGCAAATTTCAAAACATAACTGAATTCTACTAGACTTACCACATCTGAGTCATCCAAGGATAAACCATGGAAAGCAGTGTCTGTAATCAAACTATGAGCCTATCAGCTTAGATACGGCACGTGGAGAAGAGTCACATTTATCCCCAGGCATTTCATTTAATAAAGAATCACAGGAGGGCTCGCAGGTAGCGTGGTGGTTAAGGATGCTGGACTCCCACATGGCTGACTGCAGTTAGAATCCCAGACCTGGTGGCTTGCTTTCTCACTCTCTCTCTCTCTCTCTCTCTCTGTACCTCTGGTCAAATTAAAATAAATAAATAAAATTGAATACAATAATTCTTTGAAAAAAGAAGAATCACAGGAAAGAAGCTGTCCATAAATTGCAAAGGCACAGCCTGGATTTCATTTAAGTTTTATTTTATTTACAATTGATACATAATAACTGTACATATTTATGGGATACAGTGTGGGGTTTTATTATACTGTATAATGATCAAATTGTGGTAATTAGCATACTCATCAAATATTTATCATTTTTTTGGTGATATCTTTCAAGATCCTCCCCTCTGCTAACTTGAAATAAAGATTATTATTAGTTTCAGTCATTCTGCTGTGTAACAGAAAATGTGTTCTTCCTGTCCGCCAGTGTCAAGTTGTAGAAACTGGAGGTACTGGTAAGAAGTCAAAATTAGCTCAGGTGCGTGGTTGCATGAAACTAAATGGACTCATGAATGAGGAAGGGGCAGGAAACAATGTAAGACACCAGAGGTATCCATTACTGTGTCAGAGAAGCAAGGGGCCACTTACATCCATTCTGGCCCAACCCAAGAGTGGTTTCAGAAGTGGAGCAGGGCAATGTAGACCCAGCTGTGGCAAGAGGCAAAGCAAGAGAGGTCAGACAGGGGCGCTGTACTCTCTCTTAGCTAGACATGCGGTACCACTACATGAGCATCCTGCTACCCTGCACCCTGTGGTGGGCAGCAGGTCTGTTAGAGCAGATTAGCAGCCTGTGTCATGGTCCATGTTGTCAGCATATGTAGTCCACATGGTATTTGCACAGTGCCCAGTGTGCTAATAAATTTCAAACAACGAATCTGTAGAGAACAAAAAGCTTTATTTGAGATCTTAGAAGGCTTACAATGCAGGAAGAATAGATTCATGTACAAGCTTAAATTGCATTCCAAGGGAAATGGGCAAAAATGAGGGTTTCTAAGCACAATGGTTGTGAATTGTTTTAAGGCAATTAAAATTCTTTAAGTAGAGGTTTTCGTTAAAATTAAAAATAAATGCAAGTGTGTGACTGAAGGATGTATCCTGGCATTAAAGATGTTCATAAGGGACCAGTAGATGGCATAATATTTATGTCACTGGACTCCCACATAGTCGACCACAGTTTGATTCCCAGACCCAGTGACTTAAAACTCACACTGGGCGTGCGTGCGTGAGTACCCAAAATCCCAAGAGGAGAATGAAGGAGAAGGGATTGCAGCATAGCCATCGCCCAGGCAGTGATTTCTTGCTTTCTGTCTCTGTCTCTCTGGCAAGCAAACGCCCTATAGCAAAAATCTCTCTCAAAAAAAAAAAAAAAAGTCCATAAAAAAAAAAGGCTGATGATGCCTTAGAAATACCTTGCACTATTTCAGGTCCTTATTAAAGATGCCTCGCACCAAGGTTGAAGTGGTCTCATAGCTCACATTCATAGAAAGCCACACGAGGCGTGCATAATTTTTATTTCCTTATTGCCTCCCATCTTCATTTTCAAAAGGGCTTTATCATTGGATCCTTGGGAAAGTCATGAAACATTTTTGCATAGAAAAACAGAAAAATGCATCATAACTTTCTCAACGACCTAATATTTCTTTCTTCAGAAGGGCAACTAATGAAGTATTACTCTGGATATTAATGAAATTCAGAAACTTCACCAGCTTCTGTGCCATGTGCAACCACCTGCATAAATTTGAGTTTGTAAAGGTTTACTTAAAATCACTTGTAGCCACAGAGGCCAGCTGCTCTTTGTCAAGCCTGGGTATTGCTCTTTATTTCATTGCTCATGTCAAGCTTCAGTCCAATGTTTCTAAAAATTTCTCCCTGCCACACACAAAGGTAGTGATACTTCAGATCAATGCAACAGCACTGATACATGCATCATAAGGTACACATGAAATTGGGGACCCAGGGAGTGGTAGAGAACCCTACTACTGCAAGTCAAGTGAGACAAAGCACCCAAACTGTAGGTCAAGTAGACTCAAGCCCCAAAATCGTAGTTTAAAGTAAGTGAAGTCAAACTGCAGCAAAACTACAAGAGAAACCAAACTAATTCCATATTAAACCTAATAACTTGTCAAAACTAAGGCTGGCTTTAGTGAGATTCTGCAAAGAGCAGGCCTTGAGACTATAACCCAAGAAACAGATCTGCTCAAGAAAGATAAAAACTTCAGCCCTGATGATCAAATCCAGTTGATTGAGCCGCAGATGAAAACCACCACCCCGACATTATCAAGTCTCCTCTACAGGACTGGTCAAGGGAATGATGAACTGCAGTGTTGGAAAAAACAGTACGTAGTCCCTCCCCTTACGTGCTCTTTTAATCTCTTTCTTGTTAGACCTTTCTCTTCCATCAACAATTGTCTCTTGAATATTGGTTTTCAAGCAGCTGAACTTGGGTTCAGTACTACAATATATTCATCTGGTTACAAGATCTCTAATCATCTGAGCATGAAGATGTGGACCAAGAAAAGAAGCAAAATCTGCTTCTGTCAGAAATCTCTTATATAACATTCTCTCTACCAGAGTATGGGTGATCCCGGGAGTGAGACAGCATAGTGGCAAGTTTGGTGTGTTTTACAGGGAAGAGAGAGCTGTCACCAGCTCGAATATCAAGTATATCTGTAATTTAAAGTTGCCACTCTTTCTCCTCTCTCTCAGTTCTCAGAAAAATCACTTTTGTGGAGTAATTCATCAAATCTGTAATTAGTCAACACAGTGTGATCAGGGAAAAAAAATACAGTCATTTTGAAAGAGTCGACTGCTCTGACATCTTTCTATTTAATAGATGTCTATTAATACCTTATTACTCTGTAACTATTTTCATAACGCATTTTTAAAATCTGACTTTTACTCATGACTTTCATAAGATAAAAATCCATGACTAACGTCACAGTTTTAATCCTTCTTCCATTCATTTTTTTCCCATTTTCCAAATGCACTGCATATTACATTATGATATTTGCAATATAATACAGCTCTGTGACTTTTGGCCAATAATATGTCCTAAACATTTTCTCCTAGAAAAATATCTTCTTTTTATTCATGAATACAAAATATTTCTAAATCAAAGTTAACATTATATTAATATCAACATTAGTATAATATTCACATATATTTGCATTATTCATTTATTCTAATATAACATTTCAATTGTATTTACCTAAGATAAATTACCTAAAATAAATTATTTATTAGAAGTCTTCCTACTTCTTTGTGATTATTTCTTTTGCATGAATTTCAGGAACTGGGTAATAACTAAACCAGTGATTCTGAATATAAAACAAACTTTTTAAATTTACAAGGACTTTCCCCATACATTTTAGATTTTAATACTCAGACTTTCAAATGAGCAAAACACAAATTATTTCAGCCATTTCACAAGCAGAAAAACAGAGCCTGAGAGAGGTTAAGTGACTTGCCCAAATCAGATGAATCATAACAAAACCTGAACTAAAAGTCTTCTAGTTCTTGCATTTCCCAAATGGAAGAAATTAAACAGTATTTTTGTTTGGCTGTGTTTATTTTTTTATTGCATTATAATTTTCCAAACTTATAATTTTTCCACTTTTGTTATGTTTTGGGAAAAAGTCATCAAGAGAAGAGATAACCACTTTTGTTTAGTGAATTTCAATAATAAAGAAATCTAGAAAAAATAATAATAAATTCATGCAATGGATAATTATAATAATTGAGCCCCTCAGTATTCCAGACACTGTGCCAACCAAGTGATCTATGTAGTTGACAAAGGACTGATTGTGTCCACATCTTCTCACCTCAAAATAGCCAAAGTAGAAGAACTTCACTATGAAAATTAGCAAATTCTGGTATCTCCTTTACTCCAAGAGCTGACTGCTGAACAATTACTGGTTCATCACATGAAATAAATTATTTCATTTGACGATTATAAGCAAATGTATAATTCTTCTACAATAATGATCCACACTCAGATAAAAAGACTGAGGCCCAAAGAAGCTAAACATTTTCTAATATGAGACAGCTATGAAATTCCAGACTTAGAATCCAACCCAATAATCTGATGCCAAATAATCACTTTAACCAATAACACAACCATTTCCTACTAACTTAAAGCCATGCAGATGACTCGAGAACACTCAGAGATGACTGAGGGCAGATAATAGTTTGTACACTTTGATTTTTGCCTTTTTCTCAGCCATGATGGATGATAAAGTTTAATCTTGAAGGTATCTGACTGTTTTTCCCAATTCTACTGAGAATCTTTGAGGCAGGATGGCATTCAGAAGAAAAAAAAAATGTTTTAATATCTCCCCTTTTAATGAATGACTTATGTGTTCTAAGGGCATGGATATCTTTTTTTCTTTTCTTTCATTCTCTATTTATTTATTTTTTGGAGAGTTTTTTGCTATAGGGCACGTGCACTCCCCAGAAAGACAGAGAGAGACAAAGAGACAGAAAGGAAGAAATCACCCCACAGGTGGGACAGCCATGTCACAATCTCTTCTTCTCTACTCTTCTCTCAGGATCTTGGGCATGCATGTACGCATGCTCAGTGTGAGTTTAAGCCACTGAGTCCGGGACTCAAACTGCAGTCGACCACATGAGAATCCAGCAACATAGCCTTTATGCAAACTGCTGGTGCTTTTTCTTTTATTTTTTAGAGATATTTTGCTATAAGGCACATGCACTCACCAGAGAGACAGAAAGCAAGAAATCACCCCCAGTGGGTAGGCCACTGTAATCCCTTCTCTTCCATTCTTCTCTTGGGATTTTGGGAATGCACACACATGTGCCCAACGTGAGGGTTTTTTTGTTTTGGTTTGGTTTTTTATTTTATTTATTTATTTATTTTAATTTTACCAGAGAGGGGCAGAATTGGGACTGGGAGAGCAAGAGAGCTGCAGTCGACCATGTGGAAGTCCAGTACTCTTAACCACATGCCACCTGCCAGCTGTGAGTGTGAGTTTTAGGCCACCGGGTGCAGAACTCAAACTGCTGTCAACTAAGTTGGAGTCCAGCAAAATAAACATTACACCATCTGCTGGTCCCAAGGCATGAATATCTTGTCCAAGGTGACTAAATGAATTAACGGCATATACACTCTACCACCCCCAGTCCCTTGGGCCAACTGCTTTCCATAACTAAGGAGCCGAGAGCTTCAAGTTTGTGATTCAGGCAAGCAATGGAGATGCATGCTCAGTCTGTTCCATCAGTGAAATGTCATTTAAGTGTACTGTTGTAACTGGTATTGGATAACTACATTTCCTTTATTGATGTAACTCCTCCCCTACCTGGAAGATAGTGGACATTGTTCTTCAGATGTGCTATCAATGACAAGGCCAATTATTCAAGGGATTCTCTTCGCCTAATTATTCTCCTCTGCTCTAAATCACTTGTATAATTGGCTTATTACTTTTGCAGATTTAGAGAAACATCAGGATGTAAGCCAACAATGAATAGTAGCAAAGAATAAAAGAGACCTAGCTATTGTAGTTGATTATGCACACTGTGAAAACAAGTGTATTTTTGTATGTCAACTGCAGGCATCAGGCTGCCAGCATTTCTAGGGCATCAATCATGTGAGATGGGAAAGTGATCTTGTTGCTTCCTGGAAGAATAGGACTTTAAAATGAGTTTACAATTATAAATGAGTATTCCCTTTGAAATAATTTATAGGAAACTTATAATTATTAAAATTGTTCAACATTTTTAAACATAATGCAGTTGTAGAAAGGTATGTATATGCATGATCCTGGGGATACAATTCTCAGGGAGGTGCTACAATATTCTCCTGTGGGGGCCAGGAACAAAGGCTTATTGACTTTGGTCTACTTTTCTATCAGTACCACATTGTGCTTCTGAATACAGTTTACTATTTAAGGTGAATATAATGGACAAACTCCAAAACAATGATCTACATACAGGAGAATAAGCATATTTGTCACTGATTTTTTTCTTACTTATTCCCCTCACACTGACTTCAAGAAATGTAGTCAGAGGACAACTTTCCCTGCAATTTTCTCAGTCATGTAACTTGATATGGAACTTGGAGCTATTTAGTACAATTACCTCCCTCCTAATATCACTTAAACGATCTCTGACAAGTTCTCATCAGCCTCTTACTAAATATTTATGGATATGAATTATTTTACTATATCACTGGAAAATTGTTAAGTCTAAGAAAGTTTTCTTAATGTGAATAAAAAATGGCCCTCTTGTATCTTGGTTTAGGACTTCCATCTATGTAACACTAAAAACTACTCATCAAATGGCAGAAATAATTATGGATTTAACATTCACTGCAACATAATTTTACCTGAAAATCCTTCAGATATAAAAATTCCAAAATCTAATCCCAGCTACAGATTATTCTTAAATATACCTAAAAATACCATTACTAAATACTTCAAAGGATGATCATATGAGAAGGAACCCAGGTTACTCACTAAGTTGAACATTTTTAGTTCGTTGCTCAGTTGGCCAATATTGGGAAGAACCTTAAATTTTTATGCCATATGCTAAGCCACAGGTCTCTCCAGCATGTCTTCTCTACTTTGCATAATGGTCAGGGTGATTTATTTAATGGAGAAAATAATTGAAAATTCATCAAACATAAGAAATAAG
>NW_006159799.1:159776-162851 GCF_000334495.1 Tupaia belangeri chinensis
TGTAGGGAACCAGCAGTTAGCGTAATGGCTATGTCGCTGGACTCCCACGTAGTCGACCGCAGTTCGTGTCCCGGATCTGGTGGCTTAAAACTCACGCCGGGCGCATGTGCGTGCGTGCCCAAGATCCCGAGAGGAGAATGGAGGAAAAGGGATTGCGGCGTGACCATCCCCCCTGGGGGGTGATTTCTCGCTTTCTGTCTCTATGTCTCTCTCTGTCTGTCTGGCGAGCGCACGTGCCCTACAGTGAAAATCTTTCCAAAAAAAAGAAATAAGTGTGAAGAAATTTACTGAGAGTTATGTTTCACAATAAATGAAACTGAGCAGTATTAGTCAATAAAGGAATCACAGTACTTTAACAAAGAGAAAGTTTCAAGGTTAGAACAAAATTAATAAATTTCATAAATGTAGAAAAATTGAAATAGGTCATCAAGATACTATGGAAAAACAGACAATCAAGGAAAATGCTGTAGAATTTCTGAATATGGAGCACCAAAAGGGTCATACAAACATAATAGACTTCTGATTCTGATGTATAACCAACTGAACTGCTTTTTTTCATGACAATTAGGGATCTCTAACTCTGAAAATAATAAAATGGTAATAGGCGTGTGTGTGTGTATTTGTTTGTGTGTCTGCATACATATATAATTATATATATATAGATATATATACATACACATATATACATATAAAGTCTCTCTATATAGACATATATATATATATGTGTGTGTGTGTGTATATATATATATATATATATACACACACACACAATAAAAAATCCCACTTTGATCATTTGGAAAAATACATGAGGAAAGTTTGGGCAGGATTTCTTGAGTAGGAAAAGAAATACCAAGGGAGTACAGGTGGAAGATTATAGTACAGTGGTAAAGTCTGACACCTTTACAAGTAAATCCCACATGGGAAGTTTCCCATTCAAGTATGGAGACCACCACCCCCCAAGTATACTTTGCCAAGACTCTGTTGGAGTGCTCTCTGTCTCTATCTCTCTCACTCATGGAGGAAATAAATAAACAAATAAAACTTAAATAAGTAAATAAAACAGATAAAAGTATAGTTTGTTTTGTAATTTAAAAAAAATCTTACTGAGTGAGCCCTATGTTAGGGAATTTGAGGGGTATTATTGTAGCCTTGTTCTATTTCTCACAAATTTTACCCATGACGACTATAGATAAAAAACCAAGTATTTTGTGATCTATGTTGCATTTCATGCAGTCTGATACAACTGTGGTATAAAGATATAGAAGCCCTTTACATTTAAAGGTCCATAGAGGGGATGACTAAAGAGGACTTTAAATTTTTTTTTTTTTTAAATCACAACTCAAAGTTACAACACTTGAGTTTGGGATTGCTTACTAAGAAGAAGCACCGACACATTCAGTGCCAAGAGACTATTTAAAGGTAATCTAGTGGAAATATCTGAACAACACCGAACATTTTAAAAAATTAATTAATTTCTCATCCAAAAGACAAACACTGATAACGTTTTGCAGTAAAACACTCTAGATCTTTTTATATCTGTGCCTCAGTTTACTTAGCTACATTTTATAAGATTGAGCCTATACTGGCTCTACTGTTTTAGGATCTTTTTTCTCACTTAATACATTCTGAAGATTTTTCATATCATTAAATATTTCTTCTCAGAGAGAGAAAGAGAGACAGGCACCCCCTACAGTTTTCAGGTCACAGTTCACCCCAGACCCATCCAGCCTGGATCACAGGTGCTCAGGCTCATATGTGGCTCAGGTATTTCTCAAGACATGAGCCCAGGACATTTCCCACATGAGTCCAGTTGCTTTACTGCTGTGCCAGCAAGTATTCTCCCAAAACCAGTTTTCCATAGCTGTATTATTTCCATGTTTTGCTGATTTGTTATACTATTATTAGATACTAGAAACTTTCTTGTCATTCACACGATCTTCATTTATAAAGATTTGTATGTGTCTATGACTATATTTTGGAATAAGTTCCTATATTAAATGATACTGGGTAGGGACCAGCAGTTAGCGTAATGGCTATGTCGCTGGACTCCCACGTAGTCAACCGCGGTTCGAGTCCCAGACCCAGTGGCTTAAACTCATGCCAGGTGCATGTGCGTGCGTGCCCAAGATCCCGAGAGGAGAATGGAGGAGAAGGGATTGCAGCATGGCCATCCCCCCTGGGGGGTGATTTCCTGCTTTCTGTGTCTCTGTCTCTTTCTGTCTGTCTGTCGAGCGCATGCTCCCTATAGCAAAAACCTCTCCAAAAAAAAAAAAAAAAGATACTGGGTAAAAGAGAATGAATATTTTTAAGTTTTTATTCTTACTGTCAGATGGCTATTTCCATGGTCTATCGCCAAACTGAATATTAATCTTTTTTAAAATGAAACTTTCAGCTTGAGGAAGGAATATGACCAACTAGAAATATTCACTGTGGTGTCTCTGAGAAAAAAGGCTAAAAAATTCCAATAAATGCCTAAACTTCCAGCACAGGAGTAAGGTGAGACTGACTTAGCAAAAATAAAAGACCATGGAAGCTCTGAAGCACAGAGTACCTATTACTTGGGGAAGTAAAGAAAGACTTGAGTGTCTGATTTCAGGGTAAAAGAGAAATGAAGAGTTCCTACTGATAATTCAGCCTCCAGCAAACAAGCTAGTGTGATGACTAGAAATCACCACAGGGTCACAAGAAATATGGGAAAGCAAGAAAATACCTCTCCTCCAAGGGAAAAGAATAACTCCTCTTCATTCACAAGCAGTTCAATGAAAATCATGGAAATATCTGATAAAGAATTTAGAATGTTCCTAATGGCAAAGCTAACAGAGATGGAAGAGAAGAGAGACAATGAACTGAAGAAGAGAAAGGAGATAAAAGTTGATGAGTTCCAGGAGGTGAGGAAATTCTTACAAGATCTAAAAGAGGAATTACAGACTTTAAAAAAGAATCAAACAGAACTGTTAGAGATGAAGGCTATAATACAGGAAGTCAAAAGCTCCCTTGAAAGTATTAAAAGCAGACTAGATCATACAGAAAATAGAATCTCAGACATAGAAGAGAAAATTGCTGGCCTAGAAAAAT
>NW_006159799.1:163489-167610 GCF_000334495.1 Tupaia belangeri chinensis
ATTGCTGATTTTCTTGTAGACTTTGTTATCTGGTTGTAAGGATTTGTGTCCTGTCTTGAGATATGGATACGTTCATGCACCTACCATGTAAACAGAATCCTAACCTGTTTCTTGGCTTTAAGCAAAGTTCCTTAGCATTTCTTTGATTTAAGTTAAAACTGGTTTTCTTAATAGTACCAAGTGAACTTGCTATTGAAAGTAGTTAGATTATTTAAGAAATTGTGTGATCAATACAATGTGGGGGGAAAGGAATGGAAGAAAACTGTAGACACCAGAGATAGTGTGAAAAGAGGGTGGGAAAGGACAGAGGATCAGAAATAGGGGGTAAAAAAAATTCTAAAAACTAGAAGTGGAAAATCGTTGATAATAATATGCATGATTAAGTCACTATGCAGTATATTCTGGATGGGAAATCATATTTTGTATGCCGTGACGATGCTTAGGGGAAGAATGTAAATTAAGTTAAAAAAAAAGTTTCAAGAAAAATAAAACCTAAAACTGTTTTTCTTGAAATTAAAAAAAATGCATTAAAAGTACCTATTCGATGCCTACAGTAAGATATATAGCCCCAGCTAGGTGCTACTTTATAGGATGTTCATGTTACTCACTGAGGTTTATGCCTAAAGTTGGACTTGTGTTCATGGAAATGTATATATCAGCTGTGCTTGCTATGAAAATATTTAGATTAATTAAGATCTTTAGTGACTCAATAAAATGTAAGGGGGCGGGGGGAGTATAAAAAGCAAACATAGATACCAGAGACAGTGTGGGAGGAGAGTGGGAAATGACCACAGGAAAGAAATAGGGAATCAAGGATGGGGGAAAATAAAGGAAAACATACAGGAAACAAGAAATGGAAAATTATTTGTTGATGATAACATGTATGTTGATGTGCTTTATTGAGGCAATATGCATTGTACTCTGGGTGGAAAATCTCACTTTCTATGCTGTAATGATGTACAGTGAATGAATGTAAATAAATAAATTTAATAATAAAAAGGGGGGGGGACTCAAGTGTCTGAACTTTTGGTGAGGCTCCTCAGCCTGTGCCCTCCTCTGCCACAGGGTAAGCACGGGTGAGAAGACATCTACTCTAGAATTTCAAATTTCACATTCTCACCTCAGACTCCAAAATTCTCCAGAAATCCCACAGAACAACAATAAACTGCTTATGGAGCTAATACTATCATAGGCAAGTATACTAATGTTCTATTTCAAAGAAAACTTTGGAACTGCCATCCCAACTCACCCCTAATCCAGAGAGCCTAAAGCCATCTTAGGAGCCAATCAGTGAGTAGAGCTTGGATTGCAATCAGGACTAGGCAATGTGGCATCTTCACAACCTGCCGAAAGCAGAGCACATAGCACAGAGTAAAAGAAGACCCTGTGATTGGCGAATAACAGGGTGAACACCTGCAATGACTCCCAGTCCCCAGCACAATGGAAATCTATGCAATCTGGCTTACCCACTAGGCTGTGAAGTATAGAGCACCCAACCTACCCTTCAATAGAGACTGAGGAATCTGGACACTTCTCTTGACTGGTGGGCAGGGAAGACCTTTATTCTCCCTTCCTCTCTCCTCAGATGCAAGTCCTAGGAAGTGGCTACTTCCCCCAACTGAGGCCATCAAGCATAGCTTCTCTGGACCTCCCTGAACTATAAGTGTGGAAAAAGGAAAAGGGAGGGAAACCTAATAGAGAGGAAGGCACAAAAGAGTACTACTCTAGGTCAGAGGGAAGAGGATGGGGCAGTGTCCCAGACAGTCTCCTGATCCTGCCCGCATGATCTAGACACCTAACTCCTGACATGAGTCAGGTCAAATTGGATCAGCCTCCTTAAATCCAAAAGGATTTTCATTCACAGTCTCTGGTGAAGGTCAGATAAAGAGGCTTGCCTCCAGCCTTTCTTGAACAACCTTCAGGGTGAACCTCCACCACCAAGTGTTCCATGCATTCTGCAAAGGGCTTGATTATTAGGCCTCACAGATAAGCTTCCCTACAGACCTGAACTTGCCACCTGCACTTGGGTTCAACAGGTTGTCTCATCCCTGGAAAATATAGATAGGTGTACAAGTCCTGCTTAGATATGAAAGGCATGGCAAGTTTCTGGCTCCTTCATGACTATACCCAGGTCTTTGGTGTTGACTTTCCCCCAGAATGGACAGATAGGTCCAACAGACTCCATGGACCACATAGGCTGATTGCCACATGGACCACCTCTCCCTGATTGCCTTTATAGGAGTACATTCCAGCCTTGAGAGTCACCTGGCCCCTGAGCATTTCATGAAGGCAACATAGGACTTTCTTCTTAGGTCTTACAGATAAGCTTGCCTCTGGCCCATGCTAAAACTTGCTAGAGCTACATTTGGATTCAGTGAGTTGCCTCAACCCAGAAAATTACAGACAGGTACACAAACTCTGCTCAAATCTAAAAGGCATGATTGGCCTCTAGCCCCTCCTGGACCAATTGCCAAGGCCACATCTGGGTCCAAATGACTGATAACCATTTTCATGACCATATATTGGTTTTGGGAACCAACCTGTGCCTGGAAAGAGCAGACAGGCCCAACAGACTCCATGGACCACAGAGTGGGCCTGCTTCCTGTATTTTTCAAATCACCTTCACTAAACCACATCTAGGCTTTGAGAGTCATCTCAAGCTGGTATATCACACAGGCTGTATAGGACCTTCTTTTACATTTCACAGACAGGCTTGCCATCAGTCCCTTATGGACAAATACTGCAGAGCAGAATCATCAAGTTGACCTACTCCCAGGAACTATAGACAGGTATACAAGCCTGATTTGGATCTGAAAGACATGTCTGGTTTTGGTCACCTATGAAATCACACTTTCTAGAACCACACCTGTATCGTAAGGGCTGTGTCCTAGAGCAGATTACAGAATCTATTCCATGAACCAGAAAGAAGTGAACACTCCACCAGATGAATAAAAAATCACCACAGAGACACAAGAAACATGGGGGATAGGGACCTCTCTTTCTCTCCAAAGGAACACAATAACTCTTTGCCAATGCTGAAAATCACCGAAATGTCAGAAAAACAATTAATAATAGTTATCATGACAAACCTAATGAGATGCGAAAGAAAACAGACAATCAATTTTAAGAGATGAGAAAGTCATTCTATGACATGAAAGAGCACCTCTATAAAGGAACAGATACTCTAAACAAGAATCAAACAGAGCTTCTGGAGATGACAGCTAGAAAAAAGAAATTCAAAATCTATCTCAAATGTTTTGACAACAGATTAGACCATGCAGAAGAAAGAATTTCCAAGGTGGAAATAAAACCGCTGATTTAGTCAGGGTTGCCAAAAAGAATGAAAAACAAAAATAACTATTAATGATGAGGACAACAAATCAAAAATTTTACACACCACTAAGAGGCCAAATAGCAACAATGGGTATCCCAGAAGGCAAAGAGACAGGTAAAAGCATAAAAAAAAAATTTTCACAAAATACTATCTGAAAGTTTTAAAATCTAGAGAGACACATACATCCAGATCCAGAAAATTAAAATGATACAAGATAGATTCAACATAAGAAGATCCTCTCCAATATACATCTCCAAAATGGCAAAAGTCAAAGATAAATATTTCAAAAATGGTGAATGGGAAGCATCAAGTTACTTATAAAGGATACCCCAACAGATCAACCTCATACCTCTCATCAGAAACCATGGAGGTAAGAAGAGAATGAAGAGACATATTCAAAATTCTGAAAGAAATAAGATTTCAGCCAAGAAAACTATATACAGCAAAATTATCCTTCGAACTTGAAAGGCAAATAAAATTATTCCCAGATAAACAAAAATTATAAGACTACACCAACACTAGGGCACCTCTTTAAGAAATACTTAGGAGTGTATTACAGCAGGAAGAAAGGGAGAAGAATAAAAATAAGACAACAAAAAACAACTAGTAAAATAACTAGCAAAATGGTGGCAGTAAGTCACATATATCAATAATAACATTGGCTTACGCCCCTGCGCAGCCGTGGGCCTGAATGGCCGGCCCCCCTCAGGGGGCCCCGCGGCCGGGGGCTTACGCCCCTGCGCAGCCGCTGGCCTCTCCAGCGCTGGATGGCCCCGGGGGCGAAAAC
>NW_006159799.1:168620-214801 GCF_000334495.1 Tupaia belangeri chinensis
GAGAAGAGGATAGAGAAAGATAGCAAGTGAACAATAGAGAGGATGTTAGTGAGAAACAGATATGGTTTATTATCTGTTGATGATGACGTGTATAGTATTCTCAACTGGACTGGTCTGGGAAGTATTTCATGATGGGTGAAGTCTTTTGACAAGCAAAATGAGAAATAGTGATTGACTGTTTTAAAAAATTATAATAATAATAATAATTACTGGGAAATGCATGGAAAAGACATTGAATGATAAAGCGGAGAGATTGATGTCTCTGTATTGACTGACATGCATGGCATTCCCTTTTGAAAAAGCAATGGAAGTCAATGTAAAGTTATATGTAATCCAATGTAATATAAAGAAGATTATGATGATAATAAAAAAATAATAATAATAACATTGACTGTTAAAGGTTTAAATTTCTCAGTTAAAAGATAGAATGGCTGAATGAATAAAAATATAGGATCCCCAATGTGGCTTACAAGAACCACTCCTCATAAACAAACACATACATAGATTGAAAGTAAGACTAGAAAAAATGTCACTTTAAGCAAAACAACCACACCAACAACTAGAGTTATGATACTGATATCAAATTCAGGCAAAAAATAAAAACAGACAAAGGACCCCAGCAGGTGGTGTGGCAGTTAAGGTGCCACACTCCCATATGGCTGATCACAGTTTGAGCTTGGACCTGGCAGTTTTGAAATCACACCAGGCACATGTGTATGTGGGCCCAAAATACTGAGAGGAATAAAGTCACCAAGAAGATCTACCAGTTACAAATATTTACACACTCAGCATCTGAACACCCAAATACATAAAACAAAGACTGCTAGACCTAAATAGAGAAATAGACTCCAACCCACTAATTGCTGTGGACTTCAGCATCTCATTCTCACTACTGGATAGGTCATCTAGACACAAAATAAACAAAGAGACACATGAGCTAAATGATACCATAAAGCCAATGGCTCTCACAGACCTTTATAAAATATATTACCTGACAACTCCAAAATACACATTTTTCTCAGCCCACATGAAACATTTCTGAAGACTGACCACACAGTAGGGCACAAAACAAGGCTTTACAAATCTGAAAGTATAGAAATCAGGTATAGCATCTTTTCTGACCACAATGAAATTAAACTTGAAATCACAATGAAAAGAGCCTTCAAAATTACACTAATACATGGAAACTAAACAATGTATTCCTGAATTAGAAAGTACTAAAGAAATAAAAAATAAAATTTAATAATGTGAAGTGAGTAATAATAAAAATCCATAATCTCTTAAAAACAGTGAAAGCAGGGGACCAGCAGTCAGCGTAATGGCTATGTCATGGGACTCCCATGTAGTCGATCGCAGTTCGCGTTCCAGACGCGGTGGCTTAAAACTCACACCGAGCACATGTGAGTGCGTGCCCAAGATCCCGGGAGGAGAACAGAGAAGGGATTGTGGTGTGGCCATCCCTCCTGGGGGGTGATTTTTCGCTTTCTGTCTCTCTGTCTCTCTCTGTCTGTCTGGAGAGTGCACGCGCCCTACAGCAAAGACCTCTCCAAAACAAAACAAAACAAAACAGTGAAAACAGTACTAAGAGAAGTTTATAACAATTAATGCTCACAAGAGAAAAAAATAAAAAAGACTAATAAATTACCTAACAACACATCTCAAAGAACTAGAAAAGCAAGAACAGCAACAACAAATTTCCCAAAAAGACCAGAATAAACAACAAAGATTACAACAGAAATAAAAGAAACCAAAAAAAAAGAAAAAGAAAAACATTTAAAAGCTATTTTTTGAGAGAATAGACAAAATAAATGAACAGATAAATTAAGAAATTAGAGAAAGGACACCAAAAATGAAAAAGGTCATATTATAATAGATACTGTAGAAATAAAATAGATCATTAAGTTATACTACTAGTGACTATATGGCAACACGTTGGAAAACCTAGAGTGAATTGAACAAATTCCTAGATACATACAAATACCAACGTTGAACCAGGAAGAAATAGAAAGCCTAAAAGACCAATAGCAAGCAATGAGATTAAATTAGAAATACTCATTTAACAAAGAAAAGTCCAGGTTTCAATGGCTTCAATTCTAAATTCCACAAAACTTTTAAGGAATGATTAATACCAATTCTCTTCAAACTATTTCTTTTTAAAAATATATAGTTATTTTTTTATTCTTATTTTTTAATTTTGACCAGAAAGAGACATAGAGAGAGAGAGAGAGGGAAAGTGAAAAAGCAAGCTGCTAGGTCCAGGACTCAAACCAAGGTCAGCAATGTGGAAGTGTTCAGTGCATTAACCACCACACCATCTGCTGGTCCCCCTCTTCAAACTATTTCTAAAGATTCAAGTGGAAGGAATCCTTTCAAACTAATTTTATGAAGCCTCCAACATCTTGACACCAAAAGTGTCAAAACAGGGACACACAAGAAAAGAAAACTACAGACCAACATCTCTGATAAATACCGATGCAAATATCCTCAACAAAATACTGGAAAATCTAATCCAACAGCACATCAAAAAGATTATAAAATATGACCAGATAAACTTGATCCCAAGGATGAAAAGATGGTTCAAAATATGAAAAACAACAAACACAGTACATCACATTAACAGAAAGAAACAAATACCACGTGATCATATTAATTGATGCCAAAAAAGCATTTGATAAGATACAACATCACTTCATAATTAAGATTTTCAGCAAATAGGCACAAAAGGTACATTTCTCTACATAATAAAAGCCATCTATGACAAACCACTCATAACTAGCATCATACTGAATGGGGAAAAGGTGAAAGCTTTCCTACTAAAAATTGAAACACGACAAAGTTATCTACTTTCTCCACTCTTTTTCAGTGTAGTATTGGAAGGTGTAGGTAACACAATCAGACAAAAATATGAAATAAATGGCATTCATATAGGAAATGAAGTTAAATTGCCCCTATTTGCATATGGCATGATTATATACCTAGAAAATCCAAAAGAATTCACTAAGACACTCCTAGAAGTGGTAAATGAAATCAGAAAAGTTGTGAGGTTAAAAAAAAAAGTTAATATACAAACATCTATAAACTTTTTTATACACTAACAATGAACAGACTGAAGCAGAATGAAGAAAGTAATTTGCTTTAAGATAGCCACAAAAAAAAAAAAAAAGAAAAAAAAGAAAGTATTTCAGAATAGGACAAACCAAAGAAGTGAAAGATGTCAGTGAGGGACATCTTTATAAAAAAATTAAAGAAATAAATTTTAAAAGATACAAAATAATTGAAAATCATATCTTGTTATTGAATTGGAAGACACAATATAATTAAAATGTCAACTGTACTCAAAAAATATACAAATTTAATGCAATTTCAAATTACCAGAAACATTCTTCACAGAAATAAAAAATACAATCATAAAATGTGTGCAGAATAAAAAAGACCTCATATCACCAAAGCAATATGATGACAAAAATAGAGAGTTGGAAGCATTTCACACTACCTGACCTCAAAATATTAATATATTGTGAAGTTGCAATAATCAATATATCATCATCCTGTCATAAAAGCAGACACATAGACCAATGGAACAGAATAGAGACTCTAGAAATAAACCCCAAAACATACAACCAACTGACTTTTGACAAAATAGCAAAGACAATTCAGTTGAAAAAAGTAAATATTTTCAGCAAATGACACTGGGAAAACTGGATATATCCCTGCAGAATAATGACACTACATATCTATCTCTCACCATTAACAAAAGTCAACTCAAACTGGACCAAAGTTCTAAACATAAAGCCTCAAACTATAAAAATACTGGTGGAAAACACATGAAAACAAATGAAGACACAGGAGTAGGCATAAACTTCTTAAATAAGACCCCTAAAGCAAGAACAACTCCCAAATAGATCAGTGGAATTACATCAAACTAAAAAGCCTCTGCACAACAAACAGTAAGCAAATAGTCTATAAAATGAGAGAAAATATTTATAAACTATACTTCATATATGTGGTTAATAAACAGAATATACAGAAAACTCGTGCAGTTTACCTGCAGAAAAACTAACAATCCAATTTTAAAATGGGCAATTGATCTGAACAGGTGGCTCTCAAAGGAAGATATACAAATGGCCAAAATGCATATTAAAAAATGTTCAACATTTTTATGAGAAGGGAAATGCAAATCAAAATCACAATGCTAGGGAACCAGCAGTTAGCGTAATGGCTATGTCGCTGGACTCCCACGTAGTCGACCACGGTTCGTGTCCCGGACCCGGTGGCTTAAAACTCACGCCGGGCGCGTGTGCGTGCGTGCCCAAGATCCCGAGAGGAGAATGGAAGAGAAGGGATTGCGGCGTGACCATCCCCTCTGGGGGGTGATTTCTCGCTTTCTGTCTCTATGTCTCTCTCTGTCTGTCTGGCGAGCGCACGCGCCCTACAGTGAAAATCTCTCCAAAAAAAAAAAAAATCACAATGCTATCATCTAACCCCAATGATAATATCTATTGTCAAAATAAATAAAGGAAAAAAAAAAAGACAAGTACTGGCAAGACTGTGGTAAAAAGGGAAACTCCTGCACTATTGGCAGAAATGAAAATTAGTACAGCCATTGTGGAAAATTACATGGAGTTTCCTCAAATATTTACGAACAGAACTGATATATGACCCAGTAAGTCCACTCCTGGGTATTTACACAAAGGATGGGAAATCAGTTAGAAGACACTTGCACATCCACATTTGTTGTGGCATTATTCACAGTATCTAAAACATGGAATCATTCTAATTACCCAGCAAGTGATGACTGGATTTTTTTATTTTTTAATGTGGCACATAGAGACTGCTGTGAGTGGCAAGAAGGATGGAGCTGCGAAGAGAGCACAGCTCAACTCCACCTGTATGCCTATGAACTCTCAGGTATGTTAACTGGGATTTGGAGAGTCCCACCTGCCCCCCCCACCCATCCCCACACACACACCTTCCAAACAACCACTCCAATCAGGGTGGGCCAGAAACCACCCTAGTACCTCCACTAGCTCCTGGCCATTTCAGACTTCATAGCTTCCTGAAGCACACAATACACAGACACTTTCTGTCTTCTTCAATGGAACCCCACAGCTCAGTCAAAGGAGCAACCATTCTTGAGAAACTTGGAGGCCTGTGGAATAATCAGTTCAAATGACAAAAGTCCAGATTGCTGGGTGAGTGTCAGGGAGAGAGAACCGCAGAAAGACTGCAGAGAGACAACAAACTCCAGGAGATGAGGGAGTCTTTCCACTATTTGAAAGAAGAAATAGAAACCATGAAGAAGAATCTAATGGAACTGTTTGAGGTGAAGTCTGTAACACAGGAAATCAAAACATCTCGCAAAAGTATTAAATATAGATTAGATCACGTAGAAGATTGAATTTAAGATGTATAAGACAGAACCCCTGACTGAAAAAAAATGACCAAAAAGACTGAGAAAATAACCCCCCAAAATGAGAATACTATACGAGAAATACTAGACAGCATTAAGTGCCCAAATATTCAGATAATTGGTATCCCAGAAGGTGAAGAAACTAATAAGGACATTGATAACCTATTCCATGAAATCCTGGAAGAAAACTTTCCAAACATAGAGAAGCATTCAACACCGAGAACCAAGAAATACAAAGGAGGACCCCAAATAGAATCCACCCAAGAAGATCCTCTTGATGGCACATCATAGCCAGATTGACCAAAACCACAGATAAAGACAAGATATTAAGTTGGCAAGAGAGAAACATCAAATTAGCTACAAAGGTTACCCCTTTGTTAACATGCTAATTTTAGACCTCTCACAGGAAACAATGCAAGCAAGAAAAGAATGAGAAAATAAATTCAAAGTCTTAAAGGAAAAACTATTTCAACCAAGATTACAACAAATGGGAAGAAAGATTATCCTACAATGGGAAGAAAAGATAACATCTCAGGTAAACAAAACCTAAAAGAATTTACCAACACTTGGTCAACAATTCAAGAAGTTCTGAAGGAAGTGCTATACCAGGAAACTGAAAGACAAAAAGAAACAAGAGGAAAAAAGAAAGAGAGAAAGAAAAAGAAAGCAGGCAGGCAGGCAGGCAGGCAGGCAAGCAAGCAAGCAAGCAACCAAGCAAGCCAGAAAGAAAGAAAGAAAGAAAGAAAATGAAACAACCAAAAAAAATGTCAGTTTAATGGTAGGAAAAAGTCCAAAAATATCAATAATAAAATTGAATGTTAATGGATTACATTCTCAGTCAAGAGACACAGACTAGCTGACTGGATAAGAAAATCAGAAACCCTCTTTCAATTGCCTGCAAGAAACATACCTCATAAAGACATATATGGATTAAAAGTGAAGGGCTGTGAAAAGGTATTCCATGCAAATAGAAACAAAAAAAAAAAAAAAGAAAAAGGGCTGGTGTCGTGATACTGATTTCAGACAAAATAGACTTTAAGACAAAAACTGTAAGGAAAGACCAAAAATGGGCATTATATAATAATAAGAGGGCTAATTCATCAAGAAGATATAATAACACTTATAAATATCTATGCACCCAACACTGGAGCACCATTTTGGTGTATTTTACATAAAAGAAAGACTGCTAAGTCTAAAGGAGAAATAGACTGCAACACACTAATTGTTGGGGATCTCAACACTCCATTATCTCCTTTAGACAGATCATCTAGACAAAAAAAAAAGCAAATAGATATAGGATCTAAAAAATATCATAAATCAACTGGACTTGACAGATCTATGGAAACTTCCACCTAAAAACCATAAAATATACATTTTCCTTCCCCTTGCATGGAACATTTTCAAAGACTGGCCACATGATAGGACACAAAACAAGCCATTACAGATTCTCAGGCATAGAAACTATATCCAGCACTTTTTCTGACCATGATGGAATTAGACTTGATATTAATTTCAGGAAAAACCCTTGAACATAAACAAATACATGGAAACTAAACCTACGCTCCTGAATGATTTCACAAGTACTAAAGAAATTAAGACCAAAATCAATAGATTTGTAGAAACCAATAAAAATGAATAGATGAGTCTCCATAATCTATGGATTGTAAGTGGGAAGTTCATAGCAATCAGTGCGCAAGAAATAAATGGAGAGGTGGCAAGTGAACAACTTAATATTCCACCTCAGGGAATTAGAAAAACAAACAAACAAAAATCCAAAAAATGCCAGGAGAAAATAAATAATAGAGATTCAAGCTACTGAACTTAAACTGTGAAAAATTACTTTCATGCATCCAAACTGAAGGTTTTCTGAGATTTCACCCTCCAGATCCCATTCATGAGTAGAGAGGCAAAAATGCAGGCCTTTGAGATGCCTACTGAATTTGAGCTGTGAAAAATTACTTTCAAGAATCAAAACTGAAGATTTTCTGCTGAGACTTCACCCTCCAAACACCATTCTTGAGTGGCAGGGTGCCCTCTGTATCCTTCTCTCTGTCACTTTCTGTTTCTCCCTGTCTCTGTTTCTGTCCTTTAATTTTTTTAAGGTAAAGTATTTGCTCTCAGACCAGACTCTCCTTTATTTTGCTAACTCTGTCACTTTCTGTTTCTCCCTGTCTCTGTTTCTGTCCTTTAATTTTTTTAAGGTAAAGTATTTTCTAGGCTCTCAGACTCTCCTTTATTTTGCTGATTCGCTCCATTCCCTCCTCCCATTTAGGAGAGGCAAAAATACAGGCCTCTGAGATGCCAACTGAACTTGAGAAGTGAAAAATTACTTTTGATAGCACTGTGTGGTTTTCATTTTTTGCTTTTTTAAACAAAAAATTTTATTGTCTTTTATTTTTTCTTTCTTTTTTTTCACTTTCTGTTTTCTTTCCTTTTTTTTTTTTTTTTTTTTTTTTTTTAACTTTTTCCCTTTTTCTTCTTCATTCTATATGGATTAAAAGTGAAGGGCTGTGAAAAGGTATTCCATGCAAATAGAAACAAAAAAAAAAAAAAAGAAAAAGGGCTGGTGTCGTGATACTGATTTCAGACAAAATAGACTTTAAGACAAAAACTGTAAGGAAAGACCAAAAATGGGCATTATATAATAATAAGAGGGCTAATTCATCAAGAAGATATAATAACACTTATAAATATCTATGCACCCAACACTGGAGCACCATTTTGGTGTATTTTACATAAAAGAAAGACTGCTAAGTCTAAAGGAGAAATAGACTGCAACACACTAATTGTTGGGGATCTCAACACTCCATTATCTCCTTTAGACAGATCATCTAGACAAAAAAAAAAGCAAATAGATATAGGATCTAAAAAATATCATAAATCAACTGGACTTGACAGATCTATGGAAACTTCCACCTAAAAACCATAAAATATACATTTTCCTTCCCCTTGCATGGAACATTTTCAAAGACTGGCCACATGATAGGACACAAAACAAGCCATTACAGATTCTCAGGCATAGAAACTATATCCAGCACTTTTTCTGACCATGATGGAATTAGACTTGATATTAATTTCAGGAAAAACCCTTGAACATAAACAAATACATGGAAACTAAACCTACGCTCCTGAATGATTTCACAAGTACTAAAGAAATTAAGACCAAAATCAATAGATTTGTAGAAACCAATAAAAATGAATAGATGAGTCTCCATAATCTATGGATTGTAAGTGGGAAGTTCATAGCAATCAGTGCGCAAGAAATAAATGGAGAGGTGGCAAGTGAACAACTTAATATTCCACCTCAGGGAATTAGAAAAACAAACAAACAAAAATCCAAAAAATGCCAGGAGAAAATAAATAATAGAGATTCAAGCTACTGAACTTAAACTGTGAAAAATTACTTTCATGCATCCAAACTGAAGGTTTTCTGAGATTTCACCCTCCAGATCCCATTCATGAGTAGAGAGGCAAAAATGCAGGCCTTTGAGATGCCTACTGAATTTGAGCTGTGAAAAATTACTTTCAAGAATCAAAACTGAAGATTTTCTGCTGAGACTTCACCCTCCAAACACCATTCTTGAGTGGCAGGGTGCCCTCTGTATCCTTCTCTCTGTCACTTTCTGTTTCTCCCTGTCTCTGTTTCTGTCCTTTAATTTTTTTAAGGTAAAGTATTTTCTAGGCTCTCAGACTCTCCTTTATTTTGCTAATTCTCACCATTCCCTCCTCCCATTTAGGAGAGGCAAAAATACAGGCCTCTGAGATGCCAACTGAACTTGAGAAGTGAAAAATTACTTTTGATAGCACTGTGTGGTTTTCATTTTTTGCTTTTTTAAACAAAAAATTTTATTGTCTTTTATTTTTTCTTTCTTTTTTTTCACTTTCTGTTTTCTTTCCTTTTTTTTTTTTTTTTTTCTTTTTTTTCACTTTCTCTGTTTTCTTTCCTTTTTTTTTTTTTTTTTTTTTTTTTTTAACCTTCATCACTTTGCTGCTCAGTCTCCATGTACTGAGTGTCTAGACAGGTCTATGTTAACCATAGCCAAACATCTGAGTACTATTAAGGTCAGAATGTTCCACAATTCCCACTGACTCTGACCCACAAAGGGAGAAAAACAGAACACCTAGGAGATTGCAGATCACCTCCTCCTGCATTCCTCTGAACGCTCAGATTGAACTTCAAGAAATTAGGAAGAAACGTATAACCCATAAAATGACCATAAATCACACAGGGGCACAATAAATATGAGAAACCAAGAAAATATCTCTCCTCCAAGGGAAAAGAATAACTCCTCTTCATCCACAGACAGTACAATGTAATTCACAGAATTGTTTGATAAATAACTTATAATATTCATAGTGACAAAGCTAACAGAGATGCAAGAGAAGAGAGACAATGAACTCCAGAAGATGCAGGAGAAAAGAGCCAAGAAGTTTCAGAAAGTGAGGAAGTTCTTGCACAGTCTGAAAGAAGAAATACACACCATAAAAAAGAACCAAACGGAACTATTAGAAATGAAGGCTGTTTTACAGGAAATCAAAACCTCCCTTGAAAGATTTAAAGCAGACTGGATTATACAGAGGATCGAATCTCAGATATAGAAGACAGAATCACTGATCTAGAAAAATTGATCACAAAGACTGAATAAACAGCCCCTAAAAATGAAAATAGTGTACAAGAAATACTACATACCATTAAACGTCCAAACATTTGATAATTGGTATCTCAGAAGGTGAAGAGATTGAATAGTGTGCACATAAACTCTTTGGAGTACTACTCAGCCATAAAAAAGTTGACAATATCCTGGCATTTGAAAGACAGTGAAAGACTATGGAAGATTTACTGCAGAGTGATGCAAGCCAGGATATTAAAGAGAGACATTGTATGTCTCCATTTAATATATACTGACTGTCTGCATTCTATGGTGAAAACTTAAAGACTAGAGGATATAGAAGCATGGAAAATGGTTAGGGATACTGAAGACTGTGGGAAGAGGGTGGAAGAAGGTGGAGAGTATGAGGAGGGAAATTAGAGAGAAAATTGGAGAGGTGGGACATTTGTGAGGCTCAGAGATGGATTATTGTCTGTTGATGGCAACATGAATGTATCCTGAACTGGATTGGCATGAAGTGTGTTCATGTTGGGTAAATTCACTTTATAAGGTAAGTGATGTATACTGATTTTATGTATAAAATTAATTAAAATATTTTTTTAAATGTGGCACATATACTCAATGGAATACTACTCAGCTATAAAGATCAATGAGATCCTGTCGTTTGATATAACATGGTTGAGTATTGCAGACATAAAGCTAAGTGAAATGAGCTAAAAGACAAATGTTGAACGTCTTCACTCTAAATATATTCCACACGTATGCACTCTAAGGCTAAAATTGAAAGATCTGAAGACAGTAATAGAAAGGATAACCACAGATACAAGGTATTGCATTGCACATGACAGATGGAGGGGATGTGAGGGGAAAGGAAAAAAGCATTTAACAGATACACAAATGCAAATAGACAAGGCAAATGAGTTGTGGAACAGCATACTACGTTGGAGTAAAAGAAAAAAGGGACTTTGCCAATCTTACATATGTATCTAAAAAGAAAGAAAGACAAAGAAGGATGGAAAGTCAGACAGACATACTAGTAGAGCAAAAAATTAATGGTACATATCATAATGTGGTATTTTTTGTTGAAAACAATGAATATTGTATTATCCTTCATTTAACTATTGTGCACTGCATGCATGCTTTGAAAATTTTATTATATACCATAAAGATGTACAACAATTAAGTGTAGATAAAAAATTATAAAATAAAATTAAATAGAAAAAATGGAAAATTCAGTGGGTTAAAATTAACATTTGATACTATTATTTACTGATTACTAGTGAGGATAATTGTAAAAGTTATTCATTTGGACATTTTCTTATCTGCTCACTCATGCTCCACCAAACAGTTTTAACTTGTCATTGGACAAGAGCACCCAGATATCTCTAACTGTAGCATTCCACTTTAGTCAGTGGTGATGTTGAAGGCTAAAGCTTAGATCAGCCACAAGAATTAACCACAACTCTGACAGCCTTGCTACATAATCCAGGCAAGTTAATTCCTTCCTATATCCAATTTTCTTCATCTACATAATAATCTAAACCCCATATTCTATATAATCTTATGTTTGGGGAGAGGATAACACTATTCTAATACAAATATTATCTCTGTACCTAAATTCTAAGATGAATTTAGAACAAATTAATGTATAATCCAGATTCTCTTATTCCTCAGCCACTTTTACATTTTATGATGTTACTTAAGGGTGCATTTGGGCATTTTTATTTATTTTCTCATGGACCGGAATATTTCCAAGGTGGGAAGAAGTTTATGACAGTAGATAAATATAAATAAACGCAGAAAAGCTACTGAGTATGTCCTATATGCCAAACATTGCACCAAAATGTCATATGCATTATTTTCAAATCATGCATGCAAATGTCCTATAACCTCCATAGATCATCATTTTTCAGATGAATAAAGTAGGGACCGGCAGATAGCATAGTGGTTACATCACCAGACTCCCATTTAGTCAACCACGGTTCAAATCCCAGACCCAGTGACTTAAACTCACATTAGGCACATGAGCATGTACACCCAATATACTAAGAGAAGAATGGAGGAGAAAGGATTCTGGCATGGCCATCCCCACTAGGGGGTGATTTCTCACTTTCTGTCTCTCTCTTTCTCTTTGTCTTTCTGGCAAGCACAAATACCCTATAGCAAAAAATGTCTCTTAAACTAAAGCTAAAAGATTTTTTTTCAAAATCTGTCAAAGTTCACATTGTTAATAAATAATACAGTTGGTCCTCAAACCTTGGTTGTCCAACCAATACTCGTTCTGAGTATTACGGGATCAAAGCTTGATTTCAAAGCAGTCTGTGGTAACTCCTCAAGTACTCAAAGTAAATATGTCATGCCAGGTTAAGTTCCTTCTGCCATCCAGGATCTTTCTAGGCTATCTTTTCCCACTATCAAATGATATGAACTCAAGAAATAGAAATAAGATTTGATATTAAGATCATCTTTATGTTCTTACAAAGTTCATTACTGCCTGAAAGACAAAACAATAAAAACAGAAAATTCTTGCAAAATCACTATAATATCAAGTATGACAGATTTTGGAAAACACTATATCCAACTTTCAAAGTTGGAAACTATGGAATGCTTACAGCTAATTTTCAAGTGTCTTATTTATGAAACTTGGACACAACTTATTTATGAGATGGCCATGGAGAGGTTAGTGGAGATTGGAATCTAAGTCTCTTGATTTGTCATCCAGTGCTTTTTCTGCTTAAACATTTTGCTGCTTCTGACAAATGATGAATATGCTTGAATTCTGGAGATAAATACACAAGTGTAAGGAGACGTATCAAAATGACTTTCCACTTCCAGAGTATAATAGCATAAAAAAGAACACGAGCTAAATTTCAATCAATAGGATATTTGATAAACAAGTGTACATAAAAACCATGAATCCTACCCAACCATTGAATATGATGATATAGAGCTCTGTTGATTGTTCTAGATAGATGAGCATGATGTATTACTGTCTGAAAAAATTAGATTACAAAACAGCATGTTCAGCGTGTCCTGCTATATACGAAATTGTATGCTTACATCTATAGATGATACAGATTTGCTAGATGATAGGATTGGGATGATTTGTTTACTTTTGTCTATGACTTTGATTTAATATTATTAAAATGGTGCTATTACAAATGCAATATTAAAACACGAAATGCTTTAAAACAAGAAAACAGTTCTACTTCTCTATACCTTTTTAAACTGTTTAAACCAGTGCTTAGCTTGAATCACTTGGAGAATCTTATTAAAATGCAGGGTTTAGGGCCACCTGGTGGCATAGTGGTTAAGGCAGCTGGATTCCATGTGAGTGACTACACAATTTAAGTTCAGACCCAATGGCTTGAAAAATACACAGGGCATGTGTGTGTGTGCATACCCAAAATCCTAAGAGGAGGATAGAGAAAGAATTATGGCATAGCCATTGTGCCTGGGGAGGGGGTGTTTCTCACTTTTTTTCTCTCTCTCTTTCTCTGGCATGTACCCTAGGAAAAACTAAAAAAAAAAATTAAGTGTAGTTTCTGATTGGGCAGGTCTGGGATTGGGGATAATGATGATGTGACAATGCTACTGCATGGAGAACAATTTGCACTGCAAGGTCTGGTTTGGCTGATTGCTCCGGCAGGCCTTTTTATCATTCACTCCATGTGTAATTTCTGGCAATCTTGGCCTGAAATTGTTTTCCCTTGTTTGTTAGTGCTGTACTGATTTCTAAGTGAATAAGGACCCTGGAGTTTTCTTATTTTCCTTGCAGTTAATAAACATAAACACTGAGAAACATTATTTTAAATCACTGAACACCCATGATATAAATGAAAATGTTACTCAACAATTGTCTTTCCCATCAGATAATCTTTATCTTGATATTTTTTGAGTGAGAAGGTGATAAGAGCATTGATTGTTTAAATGTATGAGCAATTGGGGAGTAATTATGATGAGAAAAACAGCAACAACAATAATTGACAGGCTGTTCAGCAAGTAAAATGAAGTGCAATAGGAATGCTAATTTTAACACATTTCTTTAATGTATTTTTATGAAAAAAATTAAAATGAAGCATTTTAAAAATTACTTGGTAGCGGATTAGCCTAACATTTCTTTAAGAAAGTAGAATGTTAAAAAATTGAACTTGGGAAGAAATTTGAATGAAATAAATTCCTTAGAAATTATAATGTACGGGAACCAGCAGTTAGCATAATGGCTATGTTGCTGGGCTCCCACGTAGTTGACCACAGTTCGCGTCCCAGACCCGGTGGCTTAAAACTCACGCCGGGCGCATGTGCATGCATGCCCAAGATCCCGAGAGGTGAATGGAGGAGAAGGGATAGCGGTGTGACCATTCCCCCTGGGTGGTAATTTCTCGCTTTCTGTCTCTATGTCTCTCTCTGTCTGTCTGGCGAGTGCATGCGCCCTATAGCGAAAAAGGCTCTCCAAAAAAAAAGAAATCATAATGCAATCAACAATAGTGAAATAAAATATGACTTGCTATTGCAAATGTTAAGCATTTATTAAATGCTTACTATGTACTACACCAATCAGGTTGATTTCTATGCATAACTTTGATATTTTACTTAAGAAGTCTAGTAATTTGCTCAAATTAATATATCTAGAAAGTGACAGCATGTCAATTTACATTTGTTTGACTCAAAACTTTAGATCTTAACCACTACATTGAACTTTGAGACTCACCAAGTATGTGACTAATGTGTACCAGATTTTACTCTGAGTAATGGGAAAAATTTAGTCAATGAACAAGACAGAAATTTTTCCATTATGAAGTTTACCCCTAGTGAAGATAAATGTTATATTTATTGGACTTACTCCCATAAGGGAGAGCAAGTGTTTATTGTATTTATTGGACACTGGAGTCACACCCTCATGTAGGAAAATCAAATTCAATCATGGAAAATATTCCTGAGATACTTTCAGCAGTTGCCATAAAATAAAGCAGTTTACTCATCTGAGTTACCTGAGTTCTTTATTCAATGTTCTCTCCTTTAGGAATTTCACAACTAATTCTTTCCTGTCCCTTGTGGAACAAAAAATGTTCAGGCTAAATGTAGTCACTCAATGTACAAAAAAATCCAATCTCTTAAACAATAGGAGTTCCTAAAGAGGAAGACTTTATTAGGTTGATGTCAGCTGACAGACACGTCTCCAACCCTCTTCCCCAGGTGAACAGAGTCTGAGGTTTTTAAGAAGGAGAAGGGATGTAGGTACATAAGGGTGAACAAATAAAAGGTCCAGAGAAAATCAGGCAATTTCTATTAAGACATCAAATCTTAGTCTTGATGGAATATGTCAGATTATGTTCTTATTGACATCGGCGTGTCTATTGTCTATTGGTTTGTTTCTGTTCCTTGTCCATTCTGAGAAAAGACTCAAACCATACATTCCTGGATTTTATCCCATCTGGTCTATGTAGTGTAGAAAGAACATTCGAAGTGTCCTGTGAAATACATTGATTCAAAGTAGTAGGTATTCAAAGTATACCATGGGCTAGGCTTCCATGACTAAGTTACTGATGTACATGTGACTACTGAAACTGAAAACATAGACTAGAGCTTATACCTCTGATTAAATGCAAGCTAAGTAAGCACTTATTCAAACCATTTAAGGTTGGTATCAATACTACAACTAGCATAAAAGAAGTCTGGTTTGTGGGGGGCAAAGAGTGGCACTGTGATAAAGTGGAGCGCTCTTCAAGGCTGACCCACATGACTAGGTTTCAGGTTTGTGTCAAGAGACTAGCCTGACTACACCAGTATTGAGTATGCCCATGAGCTGGGGCTGATTGAAGTTGGGAGTGGACAAGGACAGGAAGACCCTGTTAGGGATGCTCTCTCTCTCTTTCCTGCCTCTTTTCTCTCTCTCTTTCTCTTGTTCATGGAAGAAATAAATAAACTTTAAAAAAAAAAAGAAAATAGGTGTTAGAGGCAATTCAAGCCTCTCTTGATTTGTCAGTGCCCCTTTCAACCATCAATTCATTCACCCCAATAATAATATCTGATCGCATACTATGTATGATTAAATAAAAACTTTGCCTGCAAAAAGCTAACATAAGTTTTCAGACACACAGAATCAAAGAACTGGAGTGGCTGTTATGAACTGAATGGTGCCCCCTCTTCAAATGTATATATTGAAGCTCAAACCCTCTATATGAATGCATGGACACAGGTAGGATTTTTATTAATGTAATTAAGGCTAAATGCAGTCATAAAGGTGGAATCCTATCCCAATAAAACTCTTGTCCCCATAAGAGGAGGCAGGAACACCAGAACTCTCTCCATTTGCACAAAGAAAAGACCATGTTAAAAATACAGCAAAAAAGTGACTATCTGCAAGCTAGGAAGATACTCCTCACTAGAAAGCCAGAAATTGGCCCTGAAAGACATTGATACCAAACTTCCAGCTTCCAGAATATGAGAAAACACCATTTCAGTTGTTTAAGTCACACAAATTGATGTGTTTTTTTTTTTTTTTGAGAGGTTTTTGCTATAGGACACATGCGCTCGCCAGACAGACAGAGACAGAGAGACAGAAAGCGAGAAATCACCCCCCAGCAGGGATGGCCACGTTGCAATCCCTTCTCCTCCGTTCTCCTCTCAGGATCTTGGGCACGCACGCACACGCACCTGGCATGTAAGCCACCGCGTCCGGGACTCGAACCGTGGTCGACTACATGGGAGTCCAGCGACATAGCCCTTATGCTAACTGCTGGTCCCCAAAAAATGATATTTTGATATGCAGCCTGAATGGGATAATACAGTGGTGTTAAAAATTATAGATAATTTTTGGTACAAAAAAGTAATGCCAGGATATCTGGATTTTTTAGGAACTCATTTGTACGAAAGAATGGAGATGTGGTCATGAGATATTTGTATTTAGTGGCCAACAAATTTTGAAGAATATAAAAGTGGTAAATTTTGTAGGAAAAGGACATGATGACCACTTCCATAGTTTAAATAATTTGTGGGGAACGGGAGGTTATTATTGCCTTTGGGTTTGGAAAGCCTTGTCAGACCATGAATTTCAGAAAAGACAATAAATTAAAAAGTTATACGTATTATCATTTGTGTGGATTAAGAATAATGTGTCATCTGCTATTGTATTATTTTCCTCTCTAAATAACAGCCCACCAATATCAAGTTTGCTCTAATTTTGCACATTCTATCATCCCTTTTGAGCAAACTGTATCGTTCAGTTTCAAATTTGAAGGGGCTTCAAAATGTTATGGAAGAATAGGCTCATGTTCTGCAGCACAGCCAGTAGGATACTGAGTTGAAGTGCTGAAAGCATGTGGCTGGCTTTGAGTTCAGATCTTTAGCCCAGTTAACCTGTCAAGTACATGCGTGTGCACAAGGTCCTGACAAATCTGGAGTAATAGGGAAAATGAATCACAAAACCAGACCTTGTTAAGGGTGCCTGTCTCTCTATGTGTGTCTCTCTCTCCCTCGTATGCACATACTCTTAATCATGGATAAAATAAACTTTTTCTAAAAGTTCATGGATAAATGAAATTAAAGTGCAGGTTTATTTTGGTGCAAAAATAATTGAAATACATGCAAAATTTTTTCACAATACATATTTTTCATGAACTTTTTAAAAATTCTTTTCATGTAACCAAAAGCAAAAATAAATCCTTGTTTTGCTAAGGAGAATTCCAAGAATATTTAAATTGGTAGACACCCTTGACACTTCCTTGGGAGTAAAAGAAATCTAACTAAAGTCATCAAAAATCCCAGCCTACCCAGAATATATTTTGTTTATGCTTGTTGTCTGGCATCCCTATCCAATCAGCACACCACCTTTTTCCCAAAAAAATTATGGTTTGAATTTGAACAAGTTATGTAATCACCTATGTTTAACCAAGAGAAACTTCTTAGTATGCACCCATTCAGTTCCAAATAAAGTACTTCAATCTATCTGTTCTATAACAAAGAATTTAGGCTTTTTTCAGTTTCTCACCCTAGAGATTATAGTACTCTTGAAATAAGTAGTAAGAGGGTCTTTGTTACTCATGAGCCCCTTGGATCACACCTGAAATTATGCTGATGAGACGAGATGATTCAGGATGGGGACTGGTCACCAGAAAGACTAATCACATAGTTAGTTGGAACTTTGAGAAAGTCCATTAAGGTTTCAGGGGTTGGAGGTTAAGTTCTATATCTTGACCAGTGTTCATTCAATCATGCCCATTTAATTACCCCAATAAAAACTCTAGATGCAAAAGCTCAATGAAGCTCTTTGGACAGTGAATACATCAATGTGCTTTGAAGATGATGGGCCCTGTTTCCATGGAGAAAGGGAACAAAAAGTCTGAATGAGACACTCTCCCAGATCTCACTCTAAGTCTCTTCATTTGGCTAGTCTTGATTTGTATATTTAATATTGAAACTATAATCATCGAGCCAGCTCCATGGGTTGGTGGTTTAAAACAGCCAGATCCCATAAGGAAAACTGCTCGACTTGAGTCCTAGACCCAGTGACTTGAGAAAAATGCCAGGTCCATGTGAGTATGTCCCCAAAATTTCAAAAGATGGGAAAAATGGTAGCAAAGATATTGCTATATGACCATTTCCCATGGGAAGGAGGGGATGCTGTCTCTGTTCCCTTTCTTACCCTCTAGCAAGAAAACAAACAAACCTGGCTTCATAAATACAGCACTTTCCTGAGTTCTGTGCATGATTATTCTAATGGAAAATTAAAATATGAGGGGGCTAGAAACCACTAAGTAAGATTGACTTTTAAAGCATAAGTGTGATGGGCAGTAAGCTAGAAATGAGTGGGCAGCCCTAAAGTAATGGCAAAAGGACACCTGTCATATCAATCACAACTTATCAGGAGTTACAACCCGACCATCTGCAAGACTCCTTTCCTCCCACCAGTTCCTGGCACAGGAAGGCAAAGTAGATTCCAATTTTCTCCTTTAGTACCTGAGGAAGACACAGAGGGATGGTTGTAAATTTCCCTCTTATCATTCCTCACAAATACAAAAGACTCAACAGAACGTTTTAGTCAACATCCTGATTTCCACTAGGGCCATAAACTAATTGGGCAGTTCATCAAAATAAGGATGCTCCTTCATCAAGGCTCACACTGGGCATGTGCAATTAGGTAAGAAAATTACTCAAATTTTTCACCTGTGAGAGAAATATACAAGCACAGGAGAAAGCCCACAAATCCAAACAAAGAACACATATACTATGACAGACCTCCCACTGTTAAATATTTATTTTCACCTCTAGTAATAAAAATAACACCTAACCAGTTCTAAATACAGTTGCTACCTACCAACCGGCTCACCCAAAAGTCTTCTGGGTGTACTTATTTTCTAAAACCTTTTGTTCCTATTAAATTCTCTTTTTTACTTCTATTGTGGTTGTGGCTTTATTTTGTGCTTTAGGGCTGTTCTCTAATTTTAGAGATCTGGTCCCAAAAAAAAACAAAGATTTTACATGACACAGCTCAGCAATCTCCCATCTTATGACAAAAGTAGTCTTATGAAAGAAAGAGTCCTTAGCCTACACTAACTTCAGGTGATTTGCAACAAAATTGAATTGCAGTACATCTACTACTGAGATGACCATCCCAGGAAGACACTTGAGCAATAAAGGAAATGCTGCCTACATGTCTGCTCACTATAGTTAACTTCTACTGCCAATATGAACCTTTTTTATATTTCCTAAAGCTTACTAATATTGTTGTCTTTCTCTTTTTTTTTTTTTTTTTTTGCATTATACTTAAGGGCAGAAGATTTCACACAAATAAAATTAAAATAAAGTTCAACCGTGGGAACTAGACAGTAATACAACAATAAGACATGCCACTTGGCAGGGGTGACCCAAATGGGAAGTTTTCTGGTTCCGCTATGGAGACCTCTCGGGACATACCAGGCACATATATGTCCATGATCGAGGGCTGGCTAAAACTGGAGCTGGATTTTTCCTTCTCTCCATCTCTCCTTCTCTCTCTTTTTCTCACTCATGGAATAAATACACAAATCAACGTTAAAAAATTTAAACCTCAATTATATGTTTAAATGGATTCTCATTTCTAGCACAGAGGACTGAATGTGTGTTTAATGGTCACGAATAAAAGTCAAATGAGCCAAACCAGAAAAGTGGCTGAAGATAATAAGAGCAGGCCAGTACTTTTCCAGTTGTATGAGTGGCTGTCTTTCTCTCGAGTGGGAGCCCTCACTTCCTCCCATCACAGTTAGATACTAATTCCACAAGGGAGTAATAATAATAAAACATGGTTTTCCTTCAGAGACCGAGAGAGTATAAGAGGGAGAGAGAGACAGAGATGTGTTTTTCATTGTCTCACCATATTGCTATCCCCCTTCCCCAGCCTATCTATCAGCTAGAACCACAGATCCACTCCTCTAGGTTGGGCTGAGAACTGAATCTGGACCTCCCCTATAGAATCAGGCATCACGCAGAAGTGCCCTCCCACATGTGCCACTGTGTCTTGACCAAAATATGGCTTCTTAAAAAGCAAAATATAGAATTTGGGATTTTGCAAAACTAAGTGTGACTCCTAATTAGAAAATATGTATGTCCATGACCCTCTTACTTAAAAATTTGATTCTCAGTCTCCTCATTTGTTAATGTAATAATTCCTCTCTTAATTAGTGGCAATGAGAATTTCACGAAATAATGACTAAAAGGTAACAACCTGTGCCTGAAGCTTTAAAAGTGATTAATAAATAGTATATTTGGGGTCACTCTTCAGCTGGGGGCTATAGCTTTTTATAATTTCTCATCCCCTCTTCTTTTCATCTTGTGTTTGCCCCAAAATGGCCTCATATGTAAAAGTGTAATATATGCGGGTTTTATAGCTTCAAAGCATTTATAGAATCTTGAGAAAACATGCATTTACATTGGACTCCAAGATAGCCTCACTACTTTCTCATTCATTTAATGTCTTTTCGTGGCAGATCAGTAGAGCTGGGTTAGTTGGGCAATGTTTTGATGTGCACATGTGTATGTGTTCACACACACAAGCGCGTTTCTCCAAGCAATTGGTATTAAAACATTTTCCTTTTGTAGATAACCAGAGCAGTGTTTTTATATTTTTCCAGTTTGCTAGTTTGAGTATTCTTTTGCTTCTTACCCTAAAATGTGCTTCAGGATCTCTTTTTAATCTCCTTTGTTTGGATTTCATGCAAGCAAATATCTGTGTGATCATCCCTGTAACCACAGAAGCCCCAAATTGAATTTCAGAAAGCTTTGTTTTCTGACTTCAGAACATCTATGTGCTGAATTCCAAAACCAGAAGCTTCCTCTCCTCCGGTGGAAATGGAGGTGGCCAGAAGTCCCTCATTAGAACACAGCCTTCTCTGTAGACACAGCAGTGGCTGGGTAATATCAGTAGATGAGAAGGAAGAGAAGAGCCTGAAGATTGAGAGAAATACAAATGAGGGAGTATGGCAGGGGTCTGACTCTTGGAGAAAGAGTCAGATATTAATATCATGGGGAAATGATAGAAGAAAGAAAGGGGAAGCAAAAACAAGAGGAATTTCTCTGCAAGAATAAGCAGAAAATGTGGAAAATTATGGATGGTTCCAATATATTGGGATCCTTCAAGAATTCACACAACCATCTCTGCAGGCCATTTCTCATGAGTGCACTGCCACCTCCCAGGATTATTTTGGGATTCATTTGTGGCACTCTGGCCTGCATGCTGCACTGTGTTTGCCCAGCAAGTAACTTGATCCTCTTCACTAAGTTATATCTCCTTTGCTTGTTCTCACCTCATCAGGAACTGAAAGTTTGATAGAGGAGCAAATGACCTGAAGTTACCTATATAAGTTTTATCTGCTATGATCTGGTAGACTCACTCTTCTAATAGGAACAGATCTGTGACTGAAAGGTGAAAGTCCCTTCTCCAATACTACAGAATCTACTCCAGTAAATAGGAAAAATTAAATACTGACTAAGAGGACCAAAAACAAGCACAGAAAACAATCAAAGAAACATGAAAAAACAAGGGAGTAATTCTCCCCCCAGTAGCCTCTCACCAATGATGGACAGCACAAAGGAATACATCAAAATGTCAGGAAAAGAATTCTGAACATTTACAGTGACAAAACTCAATGAAATGAAAGAGAAAACAGAAAATCAATTCCAGTAAATGAGAAAATCATTCCAGGACATGAAAGAGGAATTTCATAAAGAAAGAGAGATGCCCTAAAAAAGAATCAAGTGGAACTTCTGGAAATGAAGAATACGATAGAAGAAATTAAAATCTCCATTGAATGCATTAACAGCAGATTGGATCATACAGAAGAAAGAATTTCTGACCCTGAAGACAAAGTCTCCAACATAGACAAAACCACCAAAAAGAATGAAAAAAAAATGACCAAAAAAATGATCATAACATACAGGAAATTCTAGACTTTATGAAATGCCTAAATATTTATTTAATGGGTATTCCAGGAGGTAAAGAAGCTGGTAAAGTCTTGAAAAGCTTTTTCATTAAAAAAACTATTGGAAACATTTCAAATCTAGAGAAACATGGAGAAATTTAGATCTAAAAAGTATAAAGAGCCCCAAATAGAATCGACATAAATAAAAAAGTCCTCCCTGGCACAAAATAGCCAGATTGGTAAAAATCAAAGACAAAGACAATATTCTAAAAATGGCAAGGGAGAAACATCAAGTTAGAAATATCTTATTAGACTAACATCAGACCTCTCAATGGAAACAATGCAGGCAAGGAAAGAATGGGATGATGTATTCAAAACATTAAAAGAAAAACAACTACAGCCAAGAATACTATACCCAGCAAGATTATCCTTCAAATGGGAAGAACGAATAAAATCATTCTCAAATAAACAAAACTGGGAACCAGCAGTTAGCATAATGGCTATGACGCTGGACTCCCATGTTGTCGACCGCGGTTCACGTCCCGGACCCGGTGGCTTAAAACTCACGCTGGGGGCGTGTGCGTGCGTGCCCAAGATCCTGAGAGGAGAATGGAGGAGAAGGGATTGCGGCGTGGCCATCCCCCCTAGGGGGTGATTTCTCACTTTCTGTCTCTATGTCTCTCTCTGTCTGGTGAGCGCATACACCCTATAGCGAAAACCTCTCCAAAATGATAAATAAATAAAATAAACAAAAACTGAAAAAATTCACCAATATTAGGCCAGCATTACAGGAAAGTACTAAATGGAGAATTATATCAGTAAAACTAAAGAAAGACAGAAATAAGATGACCAAAAAAAGAAAAAGAAAATAGCTAACAAAATGACAGGGATAAGCTGGCAAATAATAATAATAACGTTAATATTAGTGGTTAAATTATTTTATTAAAAGACACAGACTGGCTGAATAGATTGAAAAATAGAAGCCATCTTTATGCTTCTTGGAGGAAACACACTTCACTGATAAAGACAAAAATAGACTAAAAAATGAAGGGATGGGAGAAGATACTCCATGCAAATGGAAACCAAGAAAAAGTCTGGAGTAGCAATAATGGTATCAGACAAAATAGACCTTAAGATAAAAGATGAAAGAAGAAACAAAGACATTAAACATACTAAAAGGACTTGTCCACCAAGAAAATATAACACTTGTAAAATCTATGCAACCAACACTGGAAAACCCAAATACATGAAAGGGAGACTGTTAAATCTCAAGGGGAAAATAGACTACAATAGAATAATCAATTGGGATCTCAACACTCCACTGTCTCCTCTGAATAAATCAAGTAAAAAAAAAAAAAGAAAAACCCAGAGATACAGTATCTAAATGATGCCATAAATGGATTGGACTTGACAGACATCTGTGGAACCTTCCATCCAACAAAAACAAAATATACATTTGTCACACCTCTTCATAAAACATTTCCAAAGATCAACCACATGAAGGTCACAAAACAAGTCTTTACAAATTAAAATGGATAGAAACTATATCCAGCATCTTTTCCAGCCATAGTGGTATCAAATTTGAATCAACTACAAAAGAACCCTCAAAAATACACACACATGTGGGTTCTAAACAACCTACTCCTGAACGACTTCACAATCGCTGAAGAAATTAAGACTGAAACCAAAAGGCTCATAGAACAATAAATAAGCAAAAAAGCAAACAAGGTCTTATAATCTATGGGACACAGCGAAAGCAGTCATAAAAGGGAAGTTCGTAGCAACTAGTGCTCACAAGAAAAACAAAAACAGAAAAATGGCAAATAAACAACCTCAAGACACAACTCAGGGAACTTTAAAACTAACAACAGCAAAACCAAAACAAAAATAGCAGGAGAAAGAAATAATAAAGATTCAAACAGAAATAAATGTAATAGAGAATAAAATAACTATACAGAAAATAAATGAAGCCAAAAGCTGGTTCTGTGAGAAGATAAAGAAAATTAACCCAACATTACCTAGATTAATCAAGAACAGAGAAAGAAACCAGATAAATCAATTGACAAGGAAACAGGTGACATTACAACATACATAACACAAATACAAATCATCAGCAGAGAATACTATGAAGAATTATACACCAATAAACAGGAAAACCTAGAGGAGATGAACATTTTTTTTTTTTTTGTGCGCTAGCCAGAAAGAGAGAAACAGAGAGACAGAAAGCAAGAAATCACCCCCCAGGAGAGATGGCCACGCTGCAATCCCTTCTCCTCCATTCTCCTCTCAGGATCTTGGGCACACACGCATACATACCTCTCAACAAAGAAAAGCCCAGGTCCCAATGGCTTTACTTCTGAATTCCACAAAACCTTAAAGAATTAACCCCAATTCTCTTCAAACTATTTCTAAAGATCTAAAAGGAAAGGACTCTCCCAAATTCACTCTATGAAGCTTCCATCATCTTGATTCCAAAAGCAGAAAAGGACATTAAAAAAGTAAACTATGGGCCAATATCCCTGATGAATACAGATGCAAAAATTCTCCATAAGATACTAGCAAATCATACCAACAGCACATTAAAAAGATTATACACTACAACCAGGTAGGCTTTATTTCAAGGATGAAAGAATGGTTCAACATATGCAAAACAATAAATGTAATATATCACATTAACAGAAAGAAAAATAAAAACCATGTGGTCATATCAATCAATACAGAAAAAACATTTGATAAAATACAATATCATTTCATGATTAAGACTCTCAACAAAATCAGAATAGAAGGATCATTCCTCATTGCAATATAAGCCATCTATAACAAACCCCTAGCTAATATCCTACTGAATGGAGAAAAACTTAAAACATTTCCACTAAAAACTGGAACAGAAGGCTGCCAATTTCTCTATTCCTTTTCAAAAGAGCTCTGGACTTTCTAGCCAATGCAATCTGATAAAAAATTCAAATAAAAGGCATTCACATTGGGAAATAAGAAGTGAAATTATCTCTATTTACAAATGATATGATTCTATTCAGAGAAAAACCAAATGAATCTTCAAAATAAAACTCCTGGAAGTTATAAACAAATACAATAAAGTAGAAGGATACAAAATCAAAATATAAAAATCTATAGCATTTTCATACAATAATAATGAACAGATAGATTTGAAGAAAGCAATCACATTTATTATTCAATAGCCCCAAAACAATAAGATATCTAGAAATAAACTTAACCAAAAAAATTAAATAGCCTCCACAAGGAAAACTATGAAATACTTGAAAAAGAAATTTAAATGACATAAAAAATGCAAAAATGATCCATGTTTCTAGATTGGAAGAGTTAATATAATCAAGATGTTAATACTACCCAAAATCATTTATAAATTCAATTCAATTCCAATATCACAGATATTTCTCATGGATATAGGAAAAAAATCATAAAATTTGTCTGGAATCATTAAAGGTCCCATACTGACAAAGCAATATTGTGCAAGGGGAATAAAGTACGAGGCATCTCACTTCCTGACCTCAAAGCATATTGCAAAACTGTGATAATCAAAACAGCATGGTATTAGCACAAAAACAGGCAGGTACACTGATGAAACAGACTTGAGGACCTCAAAACATACAGCCAATTGGTCCTTAACAAAAGGTACAAGACAATTCAGTGGGGGAAATTTTTTTCTTCAGCAAAAGTTTCTGGGAAAACCGGATATCCACCTGCAGAAGAATGAAATTGGATCCCTATTTCTCACCATTAACGAAAATAAACTCAAAATGGTTCAAGGATCTAAACATAAAAATTCAAACTATAAAACCACAGATAGAAAACAGAGGGGAACCTCTTAGAGATCTTGGAGTAGGCAAAGACTTCTTAAAGAAGACCCACAAAGTACAAGCAATAGTCCCTAAAATAGGCAGTGGGACAACATTAGGCTAAAAAACTGCACAATAAGAGAAACAAACATTAGAGTGATAAGATAACCCTTGGAGTGGGAGTATATATTTGCAAACTATGTCTCAGATAAGGGATTGATAACCAGAGTATATAGGAAACTCAAGCAGCTTACCCACAAAAAAAAAAATAATAATAATAAATCAATCCAATTTAAAAATGAGAGAATTGGGGTCAACAGGTGGCATGGTGGTTAAAGGCACTGGATTCCCACATTGTCAACTGTGGTTTGAGTCCTGGACCTGGCAGCTTGCTTTCCTGCTTTTCCTTTCTCTCTCTCTGTCTCTGTCAAGTCAAATTAAAGTAATAATAATAAATGAAATTAAATAAATAAATATTTTTTATAAAATGAGCCAATAAGCTAAACAGAAAACTCTTCACGGAAGACATATGAACAGCTTAAAATCACATGAAACATTCTCAACATCTGTTATCACAAGGGAAGTGCAAATCAAAACCACAATGAAATGTCACTGAACTCTAGTCAGAATGACTAAAATTAAAAAGAAAGAATGGTAAGTGCTGGCAAGGCCATGGTGATAGGGAAATTCTACACTGTTGGTGGGAATATAAAATAGTATGACCACTGTGGAAAACAACATGGAAATTATTCAGAAATCCTTAAATAGAACTACCACACAACCCAGTAATTTCACTTTTAGATATTTATCCAGAGGATAGGAAAACCCTCTGTCAAAAAACACTTGCACATCCATGTTTATTGCAGCATTATTTGCAATTGCTTGGACATGGAATTGACCCAATGTGCAGAAATAGAAAGTGAATTGAAAATATTGTGGCATATGTACTCTGGAATACCACTCAGCCAATAAAAAAAAAAATTCCTGGCATTTGATACAAAGTAGACAAATATGGAATGCTTAATGCCCAGTAAAGCAAACCAGACTACCAAAGACAGGCTTTGTATGTCCCCACTCATTATATGCCGAATGTCTGTACTCTACAGCAGAAACTGAAAGATTGGAAGGTATAACAGCAAGAAGGGCTACTGCAGATACTGCAGGGTGGGGTGGGAAGGTATTAAGGGGAGGAAGGAGAACAGGGAAAAACAAATAATATATTTAACACAAAAATGAAAAGTTATTTAATCATGATAATGTACATGGTAACATCTTCGCCTTGACTGAATGCATTGCATTCGTGCTGGAAAAAACAATGTTGTACACTGTTAGATATACACTGATTAAATATAAATAATAGATATACATAAATATAAAATATTCTAGTCTGCTTTAGAACAGAATTCAGGCCAATGAGGTCCTTCTAAATCCTGCAGACAATAATGGGGGACAGGAACTACGTGGTGTTTGAGGCACCCTGTAGAATTGCGGTCATATATCCTACCCTGGAATCTGAGATTTATTGGAACCCAAGTTCTGTTGCTTTCTTTCTATACTGTGGTACTTGGGCAATTCACTTAACCTCAATGAGTCTGAGTCTTAGCTCTTAATAGGGATGATTAGAGTCCTGGTCTCATAAAGTTATTCTGAGAAGGAAAGAAGATACGACTGTGAAGCAATTGTACTTAGAATATCATAATTGCTTAACACATTTAGTTAATATCATAAATATTTTGGGGGTACTCTGTATCAGATAGTACACCAGCATTTTTCATGTAATATCTTATTTAATCCTTCTAATTTCATAAAACATAACTACCTCCAATAGGTAGTTAAAGAAACCATAGGTTCAGAGAGGTTAAACAATTTACACAAACCCTAAAAAAGCAGAAGAAAATAGCAGAACTCGGATTAAATCCTATGTCCATTTCTTTTCAAAACATGAAGGCCTCTACTGTATGTCATACTAAATCCAATTTTAAATAAATGAGGCTACTTTATACTTAAAATAGCCTCAGATCACTTATGTTCTTAATAAAAATATCAAAGTACATTGGAAATCTGAACTACAAAAGAACATGGCAGAAATCTTAATATGAATATATGACATTTATATATATATGTGTGTATGTATATTTTATAATGATATAATAAATATAGTGTAATATACATACATACAGATATATTTAAAGCCCTAACTACTAGAAGACAAAAGAATTTATTGCAAAGAATACAATATTCAGGGTTTTGCTTCAATTTTTCTTCCTCTTAAGCCATTGATGGCAGAAATGAGGTAATCGGAGGCTTCTTGGGTTCAGAATTTGCCTTAGACATAAACTCGTCTTCCATTTACAACAGTTTCCCACCTCTTTTCTTTCAGTGGCTGCATCCATCTAGAATCTGGACTATTCCTCTTCTGAGCTGACAATGAGCATGAACTCTAGAGAAAGGATTGTGTTTCAGCATTTTTAAATCTTCGGCTCTTGGCTTAGTGCCCGGCGTGTAGAAGATAGTCACTAAATACTGGCTGAATGTGTGCTGGATAATCACCTGAGTATTTCTGCTGTCCCAGGATTATTTATGCCCACGATGATAATTTTCTGTCTCTCTTCTATTTCCAAAAGGCCCCAGGGACACTTGGCTGCTATTAAGGGTCACCTCCTCTCTCTCCAGCTTCATTCTACCATTTTGTTCTTTGTAATTGATTTCTGTGATATGGGAACATTCTTACAGGATTTGTATTCTTCCCTCTCTGTTTTCAGATTAAAAGCTACTGCAGACTCTTGCTTCCCAATGTTCCTGTTGAGTAGATCTAAGTCACTGCAGAAGTTTCAGAGGTGAGAGAAACTACAAACTTTGTCTCTGGAGAACTAGTTGAAAATAGGCTCAGTTCACATGGTATTTCTGGCATCTATCAAACCAGTAGGATATTTTGTCTGCACACGCAACCTGCACTCTACTTGAGAAGTAAGGAATATTTCTGTTCCACATCCTGGAGGAGTCTGTCATGCAAGAAAAATAATTTCATAGAATAATTTCATAGAGTTGAGGTTTCTTTGGAGTTTATCCCTGCCTTGATTGAGCCTGTTAACCTTTCTGAAAGCCTGCATTAAAATGAGATGTTCATTACACACTACACACACACCCTCCTTTGGTTCTTATCAAAACTCCACATCTACGTTTGCTATTTCTCTCCCTCCACCCTCTACATTGCCTGAGGGTTGATGAGAATGAGATAACATACAATGATATGGAAATAACTATGTGAAAATTGTTTTATTGTTATGAAGGCCTCATAATGCTTCATTTTAACTCTGAGTATACTAAAGATTGTATTTATCAGGGATGAATTTATACTATATTTAATAAAATGGCACATGCATAATGATCTAAAAGGCCATGAAGGTAAATGGATTTTGACTAAAAGAACAAAATCATTTTCTGTTCATAGTACTGGAGTCAAGAATAAAAGTGTGAGAACTGTCCATGTATAAAGATAACTATTTTCCTGAAAGACAGAGTTTTGTGGGGAGGCTATTTATTTATTTTTAATTACAGAGGACATGTGCACTCACTGGAAAGAAAGAGAAAGAAGGTCTGCCCACTCCCCCGCCCAGTATAATGTTGTTACACCACAATCCTTTCTCTGCCATTTCTCCATCTTGTCAGGATTTGGAGGCATACACATGTACATGTGCATGGTGGTGTGTTTTTGTTTTGTTTTCTTTTCTTTTCTTTTCCCCCAAAACACCAAGGCCACGGCTGGGGCCAGGACTCAAACCATGGTCAGTCATGAGGTTTCTGACTCTGTGTGCAGGGTTTAACCACTTAACTATGGGGCTGACCCATAGGTAGACTGTTTAATAATCAGGTCATGAAAGTACAAATGGAAACTTCCAGTGCCATCAGAGAGAACAAGTATGCTCTCATATTGATCACAGCTAAAAAAAATCTTAAGAAAACACAAAGAACAGCTACCTTACAATTTAGAAGAGTAAACAATAGCAAGCAGATTGGGAGTAGGAGAAAAAGAAATTAAAGAATGATCTACATAGGATGAGTTTCTCATTTTTCCTTTTTTTAAATTTTAAATATAATTGAGGATTTTGCTATAGGGCTCATGTGCTCGCCAGAAAGACAGAGAGAGACAGAGAGATAGAGAGACAGAAAGTGAAAAATCACACACACACACACACACACCCGGAGGGGATGTCCATGCTGCAATCTCTTCTCCTCCATTCTCCTCTCGGGATCTTGGGCACGCATGCACACATGCCCCATGTGAGTTTTAAGCCACCGGGTCCAGGACTCGAACTGCAGTCGACTACATGGGAGTCCAGTGACATGGCCATTATGCCAACTGCTGGTCCCTCATTTTTCCTTTTTTATCTTTTGGTTGACTCAAGAATAACCCCATTGCATAACTGTGGAATAGACAACACAGCAAAATCTCTGGGAACAACTCTTTCTTTATAACCAGAGGACCTGTGAGTCTGAGACTGTTTAATAATTCTCATTTTTGTTTTGTTTTGTTTTTCTCTTTGTCTCTTACAACCCTAGCTCAAAGGGAGCCCTGGCCACAGGAATAGTAGGGCCACAGAAGAGTCATCTAAAAACCCTAAAGAATATCTGTCTCTCTTTGTCCAAAGGACCTGGAAAAGAGGCCCATATAGTACAAAGAGTGTGAGAAAATCTCATTATTTTTCTCTCACTGTTTTATCCCAAGAGTGGCACCAGACACATGGAAATATGCAGAAGTAAGTGTGGATACAATTCCAGAAAGAATCTAGTTTTCCTAGTCAGGTGGGTGGGAATGAAACACTGGGAGCATGGAGATTGGGTAGCAGAATTCCAAAGGAGAGACTTGGGAAAAGGGTCCCTCTCCCTAGTCAGTTGTGAATTAATACAAGTCATAGGGTTATCGCCAAGTTACACATACATGGGACAGACCCAAAGGGAGCATGGCAAAGACTTTGAAAATTGAGCTGACATTGAAATCCCCATGTACAGAAAGTTAGAATCATGAATGAACATAACTCGGTTGATTTCTTATTTTTTAAAAATGTAAAAGCAGCATTCTCCAGAGAATTTTAACTAGATGAATAATCTCACAATATAGTATTTAAAACATGCAGAATATAATGCAAAATTACTAAAACTAAAGAAAAAAGTACCCAATCTGTGAGAAAAAAAGAGAATCAACAGATACTTACACATGATATTTCAGATGCTGAATTTATCAGACTTTAAAACAGCTATTATCACCAGCTCTCGGGATAAAGGTAAAGTTTTTGATATTATTGTAAATAAATAGAAGTTCTTGGCAGAGAACCAAACTGGAATTTCAGAACTGAAAACTATAATGTCTGACATAAAAAAATTCACTGCACTAGCTCAATTAACTAATGAAAATGACAAAGAAATGAGTTATTGAACTTTATTCTACAGAACAATAGAAATGATCCAATATGAGAAATAGAAAAAAAAATCATAAAATAATGAAGAAAGTCTTGGGAAGTTGTGGAACAGCATCAAAAAGACATAATATTGACATTTGAGTCCCACAAGGAAAGAAGAAAAGCATCAGTATAGAAAAAATGTTGGGGAAAAAAAATGAGTGCTCTGGTTTGAGTATGTGACACAGATGTGTATGTGTTGATATTTAGTGGTATTGACTGTATGTAAAGCTAGTAAGTGAAAATGTAATTCCTTCAAGGTGTCCCATTGTAGAGCTTAATGTTTAATCATTATTTTATGGTGATTGCATCATAAAGGCAACAGTCTCATTAATTCATTAATGATAACTTGAGGGACCCAATGAGTGCTGGCTTTCATGAGAAGTGGCTGGTTCTTCCAAGAGAACTCTGACTTGCTCTTCAACCATCAAAGACCAGTCAGAACACACACACACATGCACACCTGACATCCTCTGTGTTTCCATCAGTCATGGACTTTGGATTTTCTGGCCACTATAATTCTGAGTTTGTAAATAAAGTTCTATGTTCTTCTAAAATCACCCAGACTTAGGTATTTCTGCTAGCAAGGCAAAAGTAGACTAAAATAATGGGCGACAACTAAAATTTATGAGTGTAATGAGTTAAAACCTTTTGCAACTCTCATGAGACGAAGACATGAAAGAATGTGCATTTCATTTACTTACCTAAACTGGCAGTTTTCATGATAAATTCAAATCTGTAATATCCTTTTTCTAGACTTACTTAAGCTTAGACTACCTTTGGAATACAGAGTAATTAATCTTTTGAATAAAATTTTCTGGACTTTAGATGTTTTATTTTTCTTTTTTAAGAGAGATTTTTGCTATAGGACACATGCACTCACTGGAAAGATAGAGAGAGACAGATAGAAAGCAAGAAATCACAACTTCCACCCCACCCCACCCCCAGCCCCAGAGAGGATGATTAAGCTGCAATCACTTCTCCAGTTTCCTCTTGGGATTTTGATTACATGCACAGACACATCCAGCATGAGTTTTAAGCCAACGAGTTTGGGACTTGAACCACCGTCAACTATATGGGAGACCAACGACATAACCATTATACCATATGCTGGTCTCTAGATCAAATTTTCAAGAATTTAAAATTGTTTGTGAAATACCTTACTTGTTGTCACAACATATTCCTTGTTTCTCTTCTCTATTCCTCATCTTTCCCCTTCCTACCATCTTTATTTTTCTTTTCTTTACTTTTTATTAGTATTATTCATTATTAGTATTATTAGTAATAAATTATTAGTAATAAATATTAGTATTATTTATTATTTTTGTATATTCAGACATTATACATCACTTGGTTTATAAAGAAATTTTACCCAATATGATGTATGCCACACAGCAGACGAGTTAAGGCTACTATACACGACATCACCAACAGGCAATAAACCATATCTGTTTAACAAAAGTGTCTTACTTCTCCACATTTTCCCAAATTTCCCTTCCTGCACTCTTCCCTTCTCCCACTCTTCTTCCACTTTGTCCTCAGTGTCCATAACTATTTTTAATGCATTTATGTCCTCCAGTCTTTAAGTCTCTAGGATAGAGGGTAGACAGTCAGTATATGTTAAGTAGAGACACACAGTGTCTCTGTTTCATAGCCTGATTTGCTTCACTCAACAATAGTTTTTCCATATTTGTCCACTTTCTATCAAATGCCGGGATCTTGTTGTTTTTATGGCTGAATAGTATTCCATAGAGCATATGTGCCACACTTTTTTCATCCATTCGTTTGTGGACATATGAGTTACTTCATGTTTTTAACAATTGTGAATAACGCTGCAATAAATGTAGCTGTGCAAGCGCTTTCCCATCTGAACATTCTCCTGTCCTTTGGGTAGATACCCAGGAGTGAAACTGATGAATCATATGGTAGTTCTATTTGAAGGTCTTTGAGGAACCTCCATGTTGTTCTCCACAGTGGCTGGACCAATTTACATTCCCACCAACAAAATAGGAGAGTTCCTCTTTCAACACATCCCCATCAGCATTTATAATTTTTTTTTTAAATCTTTGCCATTCTTATTGGGGTTAGGTGGTATCTCATTGTCCTTTGCTGTGCAGAAACTTCTTAATCTGATGTAATCCCACCTGTCTATTTTGGGGATTATTGCCTATGCTTTGGGAGTCTTGATTAAGAAGTCTTTGCTTACTCTAATGTCTCCTAGAGTTTCTCCAGTGTTTTCCACCAGTAGTTTTATATCTGCAGTCTGAGATTTAGATCTTTGATTCACTTTGAGTTTATTTTTGTTACTGGTGAGAGATAGGGGTTCAGATTCCTCTTTTTGCAGGTGGATACCCAGTTTTTCCAGTACTATTTGCTAAAGATGTTTTTCCTTTTCCCACTGGATTGACTGGTACCCTTTGTCAAAGATCATTTGACTTTATGTTTTGGGGTTCATTTCTGGGGTCTCTATTCCATTGATCGTCCTGTCTGTTTTTGTGCCAATACTATGCTGTTTTGTGTATTACAGCTTTGTAATGTATTTTGGGGCCACCCACTCTTCCTGTACAGGATGGCTTTGGCAATAAGCGGTCTTGTATGGTTCCAGAAAAATTCTATAATTGTCTTTTCTAGATTTCTACCATCTTTAATGAATAAAAATATTTGCTGAACCAGAAGTATTTGCTAAAATTATCTGGAAAAAGTAGTTCAATTTGTTAATGATGTCTTTTACTAAAGCACAAATAAAACTTTCCCTTTTCTCATCTATTTGTGGGGATCTTATTCTAGTATCTAAAGCATCAATATATACCAGTTCTTGTCTTTAAGAAGAAACTAAACATGTAGATTAGATTTTGTCCTTGTCCTTTATATATTCTAAGTTTTCAGGTAATTTTCCTCATGAAATTGCCTCTTTTATGCTAAGTCTTTGTCACCTCTTACCTGGATGACTATCACAGTGTCCTTTTTCCCTATTTCTAATATTATTTTCTTAAAATCCTTTCAACTCAACAATATATAAAAGTGAAACATGACCATGTCATGCTGCAATTAGGAATACTTTTATAAACTTCCTTGAAACAACTTCTTTGCCATATGTTTTGTAAATATTCTCATCCAGAATATGGTTTGTACTTTAATCTTTCCATTATCAAATTATTTTATTTTGATAAAATCTAATTTATTTCTTGTCTCCTCATTGGTAATTCCTTTGTGTTCTGAGAAATCTTTTTCTATCCTAACATTAAGAAATATTCTTCTAATGTTTTAGAAATCTTATGGCTTTTTAGCACTAATATCTAAGTAAATGATATGCCTTGAATTAAATTTCATGTGAGTGAAATAGAAAGAAGTTCAAGTTTTATTTCTTTCAGACAGATATCTAGACACTCCAGAGCCTTCTCTCCTGTACGCATGAAAATTCCAGAATACTGTTTGCCATCTTCATACAAGATTAATGGTTTATATAACTAGTCATTATTAGTGTTATGAAATAGATTTCCAAGCTAAAACTAAGATGGGTAAATCTGTGCATTCATTCTCTTGAGTATTCATTTCAGAGTGCTCTGAACAAAATGTTACAGATATTATTCTGGGGGAAGAATTCCGTATTGTCTCTAACCAGGATCACGTAACCTTTCCGTAATGGGGGTCTTTGTTCCTTTATATTCACTTCTAAAATCTTACAATAGGAAAAATGTAGCCAAGTCAACTTCAATTGCTGCTAGACTTCTAAAGTAATTTCATAACTGCTTTTAATCTAGATATTTACCAGGATAGACTCCAGATAAGTTTAATCACTATCTTCCTTATAAAAATAGTGATTATAATAAGAAATAGATAATTATGCCTACATTTTTCCTTACTAGATGGTATGAAAACATGTATCTTTTGAATGTGAAAAATAGAGTACATGTGGGAACCAGCAGTTAGCGTAATGGCTATGTCGCTGGACTCCCACGTAGTCGACCACGGTTCGTGTCCTGGACCCGGTGGCTTAGAACTCACGCCGGGCGCATGTGTGTGCGTGCCCAAGATCCCGAGAGGAGAATGGAGGAGAAGGGATTGCGGCGTGACCATCCCCCCTGGGGGGTGATTTCTCGCTTTCTGTCTCTATGTCTCTCTCTGTCTGTCTGGCGAGCACATGCGCCCTATAGTGAAAATCTCTCAAAAAAAAAAATAGAGTACATGTTTCCATAATTATGAATATTCTCTTGCTGCTTTTCTTAAACCTGCTGAGAAAATTCACTCTGGATAACTCCTATTGATGGCTTATAATCAAATGTGTAAATGATATGCTTAGAACATTAAAATAATTCTAATGGAGTGAAAATACATTTCTTTTCCACATACAGTTGACCCTTTACATCTGAAAGTGCTGTATGTGCAGATTCACCCAGTTTCAAGTGTAGTCAGGCACTCTATCAATAAACATTCCTTTTCTCTTGAAAAAAAATTAGTGCCTATAAGAAGCTGACTTTGATGGAAGACAGAGGTTTCTTTTGTTGGATATTTAAGCATAGAGTATTTTGTTAGGCAGGAAGACAAGAACATTCTCAAATACTAATGCATTGGAATGGATAATTGGCTTTAAAGGGTGCCCACTAGTCAAATGTAAGCAACAAAAATAACATTACCCTGTATATTATCAACATACAACTAGATTATATCATCTATGAATCACAGTGACATTAAAAATGAATGTATAGGAAGAAAACATAAAGTGAAGAAAAACATATAAAACAATGTCAAACAGCAAAAGTAGAAGTAATGATGGAATTAGAAATTAACATCTTGTAACACCTGTTATAATAATATAAGAATCACAAATATGAAAATAATGGATAAAAAGGCTTTGGATGAGGCAAAAAGAGGAAGCACGTATAATATAAAGTTCAAAAGTGGAGGACCGGAAGTTAACCAAAACTGAACAGCAATGGTTCAAGGAAGAAGCAGAGATGCTGAAGGGTCTCCAGCATCTCAATATAGTTCGATTTTATAATCCCTAGGAGTCTATATTAAAGGGAAAGAAATGTATTGTATTAGTAACTGTACTAATGACATCACGAACCTTAAAGAAGAATCTGAAATGATTTAAAGTCATGAAACCAAAGGTCTTAAGGAAGTGGTGCAGGCAGATATTAAAGGGGTTGCAGTTCTTGCACACTAGGACTCCTCCCATTAGTCAGCAGCATCTGAAGTGTGACAATATTCTCATTTCAGGACCTAGTGGAATTGTGAAGACTGGTGATCTAGAATTGACCACTGTAATGTGCACATCATTTGCACAGAGTGTCATTGGAACTCCTCAATTTATGGCCCCAGAGGCATATAAAGAGCACTATGATGAATCTGTAGAGGTCTATGCTTTTGGAATGTATTTGCTGGAAATGGCTACTTCTGAGTCCCCTTATTCTGAGTGCCAGAATGCAGCTCAAATATACTGTAAAGTAACTAGTGTAGGTATAACTTTTTTCTTTCTACTGCACAAATTGCCACATTATGTGATAATAAAATTGACTTCGTCAAATCTAATTTTAATTTAGTTTTATATAATAGTGCTAAATTTAACAATTGTAAGGAAAAACACAGATTTATAGTATTGATGCATATATATACTATCTTAGGGTCATATTAAGTACTCTATGTTAGGATCTTTGAGAAAATATACAGATAATATGTCACCTATATCTATTTATTTATAAACTTTTTTTAGAATAGGGTCTTCAAAAGTTTATGAAAATATGCATTATGGAAAAACTTGGCATAGATTTTTTAAAATTTTTGCACCAAAATTAATTTGTACTTTTCTATTTTTCCACAAGCTCTTTAAAGTCCACATATATTTATTAGGTGGATCCTGTTTTATCAAAGATGAATAATAGAAAATGATTAAATGATTTTTAAGATTTCTCCTAGTTCTAAGACTGATTATGAAAGGGCATTCAAAATATACTTCAACAGATACAGTATCTGAATCCTTGCTATGAATAGTTTGTGTGTATGTGTTAGAAATTGTGAGGAATACAAAGATGAATTAGAAGTGACTACCACTCAAAATGGATCAAGGATCTGAACCTAAGGCCTCAAACAATAAAACTACTTGTGGAAAATGCTGGGGAAACTCTGGGAGACATTGGAGTAGGCAAAGACTTCTTAAATAAGACTCCCAAAGCACAGGCAATAATCCCTAAAATAGACAAGTGGGACTATTTTAGACTAAGAAGTTTCTGCACAGCAAAGGACACAGTAACAAGTGTGAACCGACAACCCTCAGAATGGGAAAATATTTTTGTTAAATATGCCTCAGACAAGGGACTGATAACCAGAATACATAGGGAACTCAAGTGCCTTATGTGAAAAAAAATGATTAACCCAATTAAAAGATGGGAAAATGAGCTGAACAAAAATCTCTCTAAGGAAGACATATGAACAGCCAGAAAGCATATGAGGAAATGCTCAACATCCCTCATCATAAGGGAAATGCAGATAAAAACCACAATGAGATACCACCTAACCCCTGTCAGAATGGCAAAGATTAAGAATATAAAAAGTGATAAGTGTTGGCGGGGATGTGGTGAAAAGGGAACCCTCCTACACTGTTGGTGGGAATGTAAACTAGTTCAACCACTGTGGAGAACAATATGGAGGTTCCTCAAAGATCTACAAATAGAACTACCATTTGATCCAGCAATCCCACTTCTGGGTATTTACCCAAAAGACAGGAGAACGCTCAGTCAGAAAAGTGCTTGCACATCCATGTTTATTGCAGCATTATTCACAATTGCCAAGACATGGAACCAACCTAAATGTCCACAAACTGATGAATGGATTGGAAAAGTGTGGTATATATACTCTATGGAATACTACTCAGCCATAAAAAATAACAAGACCCTGGAATTTGATAGAAAATGGTCAGATATGGAGGATCTATTGCTGAGTGAAGTAAGCCAGGCTATGAAAGAAAGATATGGTATGTATCCACTCAATATATACCGACTATCCGCACTCTATAATAGAGAGCAAAAATTCGGAGGACATAAAAACAGTGAAGGTACTTAATGAGAATAGGACAGTGTGGAATGGGGTAAGTGAAGAGAAGAGGATAGAGAAAGATAGCAAGTGAACAATAGAGAGACAGGACGTTAGTGAGAAACAGATAGGGGTTATTAACTGTTGATGATGACATGTATAGTATTCTCAACTGGATTGGTCTGAGAAGTATTTCATGATGGGCAAAGTATTTTTACAAGCAAAACGAGAAATAGCAATTGACTGTTTTATAAAAATAATTAGAATGTGTTGACTACCTTCAAAGAGCTTACATTTATAGTAGAGAAAAAATATAAGTTTAAAAATAATTTTAAGAGGATGAATGTAGAGTAAGGGACATAAGGCAGGTAGAAGTAAAATGTTATGATTGTTAAAAGGAGAACTACTTCATGTCTGTTGAGTGGCTTAAAATAGATTATAGAAAAGATTGTTAGAATGTTTTAGGTAACTAGTATTAACATATACTGTTTTTCTAATTTCTATTAATATTTTAATTGATAATCATAATTGCATACATTTGGGGGTACAATGTGATTTTTTAAATATATATACATAATGTAGAATTATTAAATCAAACCAAGTGACAAAAAAAAAGACTTTGGATAACAAATTCACATTATCTCAAAGTTTCATCCATAATAATTAGTAATCACTGACTAATTAGGAAGGGAACATTGAAAAATGGAGCAATCTGACAGTTGTTTTCTTAACCAAATGATCAAGCTTCCATCACCAATAGTAGAATGTCTTCATAACCTGTGTCTTCTGATAGAGGCAGCATATACATAGCATCTTTTTGTGACTATTGTCAGATATGTGTAATCTGAATTTAGTGAAGATTTACCAGTTAGACAAATCTTGAAGGTGGCTTATCTTCCAGAACTTCTGTCCACAAAAAGGATGTAATATGATAAAGAAAAAAAGGTGTGAGTCAGACAGTAGCATGGTGGTTAAGGCAGTTGGATCCCACATGACTGACTGCATGGTTCAAGTCCTGGATCTGGACCTGACAGCTTGAAAAACATGCTGGCATGTGTGCCTGTATGCCCAAAATCCCAAAAGGAGAAACAGACGAAAAGGAATAGAGAAATGACTATGCATTCTCTCATTTTCTCTTTCTCTTTCAGAAAAGCATATGTGCCCTTTAGCAAATTATAAATAACTAAATAAGTGGTTAAAAAGAAAAGATAAGAGGGTGAAAGAAAAGTTTAGATTATGGAAAACTAAAGAGATTTCATTGCAAATGCTATGTATATATTTTAAAGGAATCCTTTTTAAAAAACTAATAAAACTAAAGGACATTTTTGAGGACAATATTGAAAATTTATGTATGGACTGCATGTTAAATGGTGTTACTGAATTTACGTTGATTTCCATTAAGCATGACAATGATATTGAGTCTACTTAGGGGAAAAAATGTTCTTTTTCTTAGATTATGCATAGTAAAGTATTTGGAGAAGTGTTGAAATGTCTTCATGTTACTTTCAGAAGCTTTGGCAAAAGAAAATCATGAGCTTATATAAATGCATATCTGTGTATATCATGTATTCATATGCACATACAAGCAGAGAGAGACAAAGATTGTGATGAGGTTTTAAATGTGACTAAATTACATGAGGAATGTACAAGCATCTATTATATTCTTTTTTTCAAATTCCTGTGGGTTTGAAATTTTCAATACCAGCTTTATTTCCTGTATTACTAATCTGGGCATTTGGCTCCAAACAAATGTCTTCTTTTTTGTGTTTTATATATAGATTGATAACTCTTTACAGTATTAGCAAAATGCCTAAACCATAACATTTGAAGTGTAAAAATATGTAATTGTCAATAAAAGTAATAATTTTAATAGGGTTTACCTTTATATTTTATCTAACTGTGGAAACAGAATGTTCCAGAGAGATATGAAACTTGTAAGTAGAGAAAACTTATGTTATTAAAGGTATTTCTGTTGGTACCATAAAAACTTTAGTATGGAGAATGAATGGGTTTACCTACCATCTCAGTATGCTAACATTCCTTGCTCTACTTCCTCAGTGCAAAAAAGATTTCTGTAATGAAAATGGGTCCCTGGATAGGATTAATGCAAATGAGACTGTACAATACTAATCTTGATCTCTGGAGTTTTACTTTCCAATTCTACAGGATTTTCAAAGAAAAAAATTAAATTTTTCCCCAAGAAAACTGTATTAACGTTTAATAAAAACAAATCCATATTACAGTGTTAGTGAAATATAAAGAATTTATATAAAGCCCTTCTATATTTGAACAAACACCCTAAATTGAGTAGCATAAATTCCCAGATATAAGGAGAGTGTGAATAGAGGCAATTTTTTAGTCTGATAAAATATTTCATTGCTGGACTAAAAAATTTCCTATGAATTTGTGTTGGTCAAAGTGACCAGACTCCTGTTTTCCAAATTAACTATCTTTGCAGCTCTTGATGGACTTGTGAACATGTGTTCTGTCAATGATCTAGGAACCTGGCCACGATATACAGTAATTCATCTCCAAAAATATCAGTAATGGCTGTGGACAAATATAGGGCAATTCTTCCTGTCTTTTCCCCCCTTAGGCCACATGGAGAATGATGCTTCCTCACATTTGATTACCTTTGCTTGAGCTACTCCAAAGATGGGTACCAGAGCCAAATTAGCAGACTGAAAGTTGGCTCTTGGGAAATTGAGAAAGTAACATTCATATTAAATTGGCTAGACCTTGCTGGAAGAACAAATAAAATCTGACATCTCAGTGGCTTAAGATAATAAAGTTTTTCATTTCATTCACAGTATCCGATTCAGACTGGGCAGCCCTCCACTATGCCAAGTGTTTCCATTGGAGCTATGGAGCCTCTAAGGCACCTTTACAAATGGAAGAGAACGAGCTATACGGTACCAAGAGTTGTTTACAACAACCAGGTTTTGAGGTGCATTAATCCCTAGTATTCATCTTTCCTTGGCCAGAACTAAACCAAAAGTTCTACAAGGGAGATTATGTTGTGTAGTCATGTCTAAACTAGGAGGGAGGTTGAAAGATGTAGCCTTCCTGGATGACCAGGAGGAGGAACAGACGTGGAGATTGCCACACACCATTGCTGCCACAGCGTTCTGTGCACTGAGATAGCTGCTCTTATATGATGATCCCCTAGGGTTCCAGGTGGTCAATTATTCACAAATATGCAAAGAATCTGACTGGAACTGAAACCATCACAGAAGAAAAGAAAGCAAAGGGACCAGCAGTTGGCATAATGGCTATGTCGCTGGATTCCCATGTAGTCGACCGCGGCTTGAGTCCCAGACCCAGTGGCTTAAACTCACATCGGGTGCATGTGCATGCATGCCCAAGATCCGGAGAGGAGAATAGAGGAGAAGGGATTGTGGTGTGACCATCCCCCCTGGGGGGTGATTTCTCGCTTTCTATCTCTCTGTCTCTGTCTTTCTGGCGAGTGCATGTGCTCTATAGCAAAAACCTCTCAAATAAGAAAGAAAAAACAGTGCACTTTAGTACATCACATTGTGTAATCTGCAGAGTCTGCCATGACTATGAATGCATAAATTACACTCAACCCACTTCCTTTTTGTTCCTTCATTCAATTTCAGTTGAATTTATGCCTCTTATAAACAAGAGTCATAACTAACTAAGCACTTAAAAACTAAGCTTCAAGCTGGCCCTATGACCTAGTGGTTTGAAAAGCTGGATATTACCTGGCAAACTCTGCAGTTCAAATCCCACTCCCAGTTTGGAAGACACACTGGGCATGTATACAGATGTGTTCAGAATCTCTCAACAGGGTAAAGTGGAAAAGAATGGGTTGCATGACTATTCTCCAATGGGGGGATGCTTTCTCCCTCTGTCTCTCTCCAACAAGTGCACATGCCCTCTGGCAAACAAACAGACAAAACACAGCTCAGCCCTATGATTGCTGAAGCTAACTTCATTAATTAATAAATCAAAAATTCAATTGATGTATTAATTGGCAACTATCATGGGTACTACTGTAATGTACCTGAAAACTTCCACTTGTCCATCAAACTTGGTCTCAGTAACACATCTATAAAATCTTTGTATAATACTCTATGCCTGGTTCTATCAGTCTTTATAATTCTGATAAGCAGTATAGTATAATGAATAAATTCATAACCATTTGAGTTGGTTAGTCTGAGATTAAACCCAGTCACTACTTTAACTATGTGAGTAAACAAGTAAATTAATCTCTGTGTCTCAGTTCCATTAACCATAAAGTGGAAATAATATAATGTTATTGTGAGTATTAAATAAGTTAATAACACAAAGCACTTAAAATGGTGTCTTCAGTAATTATTCAATAAATATTAAAAACTATTAATGCTAATAAACTGAAAGTCTTTCAAGGGCAACAATAGTGACAATTTACTCTTCTCTTTGTTCCAAAACCTAGAACACCACCTGGCCCATAGATGATAATCACTTAAGTTGAATAGGGCTGGTTCTGTGGCCTGATGCTTCTGGTAAATGCAACCCACATGGCCAACCATGAGTTTGAATCACAGACCAAGAGGCTTGAGACACATGCTGGGTGTGTGTGCATACATGCTCAAAATCCTGAAAAGAGAGTGATGGAGGAGAAGGGATTGCAGCATGACCATTCCCCATGGAGAAGGGGCGCTTTCTCCTCTCTCCTTGTCTCTGTCTCTCTATGGATGTGCCTCCACTTTTTGCTCTCCCCTTGTCTCTGTCTCTCTATGGATGTGCCTCTAGCAAAATATATATATATATAATATATATATACATATATATTATATATATATATGTTTATATTTGATTCATGGTCATAAAAATCAAAATAATAATGATGTCATAAATTGTGAGAAAAGTATTTCAACACTCTACTGTCCTGTATCCCTTTGCAATATTACTTTTCAGCATCTCCATTCAAAAACTTGGGCCTATGGTCTAAGATGCTGTGCTCTGCAGGCTGGGACTACCTGGGAGGCCCAGGTACAACCTAAAGTTCTGGTACAGTGTCACACACCTCTAATTCTAGGAACCAGAAGGCGGAGGCGGAGGGTAAGACTCTGCATTAAGAAGGCAGGGCAGGGCAAGGCAAGGCAAGGCAGAGAAAGGAAAGGACTTAGGTCTATTTTAAATCTGGGATGTTCCTGTAAATTTTTTGGACAATAAAATGTGCCATAAATAATATTTTGCCTGTTTTAGGTTCAAGTCTGAAGCATTAATACTTTTTCATTTTGTCCTTTGCTCTCCTGCACTTGCCATGAAAATAAGCGAAACTATCATGCCGAGAGATGAGACATCATATGGAAAAAAAACCTAGGCACACTAGAAGGGGAGCCACAGCTGGATGTAGACATATAAGTGATCCCTGCCAAGCCCTAAAGAACCAGCCAGCTGACCCCCGCCTGAATTATCTACCTTAGAATCATGAAGAAAATACGTGACTGTTGCTTTAGCCACTTAGCTTTAAAATGGTTGCATAGCAGTAAATAAACGATATAAATAGACATGATAAAAACACTTATTTAATATACATTATGCCAAAATTTGTTCTAAATTCTTTCCATGATTAATCTATTTAGTCAGTGAATACAGTACATAGAGTTTTAAGTAATTAATGCCATCTGCCGTGACAAAAATTCCATGTAGGGCCTGGCATAAAGGTCTCATTCTGAGTCAAGGAAAGCCACTGGAAAATTTTGAACTGAAGAATGATGCAATTGATGATCTTAATTCTTATTTGGCTGTTGTGTGAGTGGATTGAAGAGGAGCAATCAGGGAACCATTAGAGAGCCCAGTAAGGAGGCCACAGCCATTACCCCCAGGCACCCCAGCCAGAACTGTGGAGAGACACTTGAGATGGAGCTTCTGGAATCCAGGTGACTCAGACTGCCAGTAACCAAGCCAGGCTCTGCCAGACATGGAGTGACTCCTCATTCTTCATTAATTGACCTCTCTTTCCCCTGATTAGCTTTAAGCAATCATTTCACCTCTGCAAATAATTTTTGGCACAATTCTCATTTTTCTTCCTCAAAATACAAAGATTTGAAAAGCAAAACTGGATATATTAATGACTATAAATAAGAAAGAAATAAAAAATATTTATACTAAAGATAATAATTTCCTAAAATTAAAAGCATAAATATGCCAGTTGGCTTTTACAGATACATTTCAGATCATATAAATCATGTCTCAGTGAAATAAAATGTGGGAGGAGTCATCTCCTGTGCCTGATCTGTATCTTTTGTTGGAATATTAGGCTGTAATTGCTTCATAGAAGATATCACGGACCTTTATTACCCACATTTTCTTACTGGTAGAATATTGGTGGTACCCATTTATTGAAAATTATTTTTCTAAGGTAATTTTTAATTCTAATACAGTGGCAGGATTCTATAACTGTTTTTAAAATCACCTTTCCAGTTATATTTTTCACATGATATAAAAGGACTGAACTTCAGGGCCAGCCCCATGGCCTTGTGGTGAATGAAGCCAGATTCCACATGGCAGACCACAGTAGCCTGAAAAAAAACTCTGGGCATGCATAGATGGGTGCCCAGAATCCTGAAAGAATGGAGAAAAAGGAATGATGTCATGGCCACATCCCACTGGTGGGTGCTTTCTTTCCTCTCGGTCTCTCTGACTTTCTGTCTTTCTCTGATGGGCACATGTACTGCCTGACAATATTTTTTAAAAGGGAAAAAAAATGATCATTCAAATGGGAAATGAGTTAAAATCAGAGTTAAAATGAGTTAAAGCTTCAGAATGTTCTTGCTAAGTGACTGTGCTTTACTTTTGTACATGAATTTAATTATAAAACAACTTAAACAGTGCCTAAGAACATACCTTGTGCTTTGGTGGAGAAAAACAACACTATATTATCTTCTTAGAGGCCCCAAATGTGTCTCTCTCCAGAGTCAACACAGGCAGCTGTTAAAATTCATTTCATAAATAATGAACTATGACAGTGGTCCAGGCACCATGTTTGGTGCTGGGCATAAAGTAGCAAAACAGATCATTGATGACCTGGAGGTTTTTTCTGGTATGGGAAGAGACAGACCTATAAGCCCCCATGATAGAACACTGAAAGGGTCTGGACCCTGCCCAAGGAGACCGTATATAATGAACATCAGGTGCTGCTATGGCCTTACTGGCTTAGAGCAGGGATATCTGTCTCCCGTGGTCTCAGTTCAACATCACATCTATGCAACACAGCGATTTAAATGGCTTACAACACATTCTAAGAATTTGGTCCAAGAACTTTGCCTGAGTACTTTCTGTGTGCCTGGCACTGTGTTTAGCATATTCACGTGCACTTGCTCCTAAATCTTAGAAAACCTCCTTTAAGGTAGGAACTACTATGCCAAATTTACGAAAGAGGAAACTATAAGACCATAACTTGCACCAGGTCACACAGCAAGCGAACAGTAGAACAGGACTCAACCTCAGGTCTG
>NW_006159799.1:218777-234510 GCF_000334495.1 Tupaia belangeri chinensis
AACAGTAGAACAGGACTCAACCTCAGGTCTGACTCACAGGCGGGCCTCTCTTCACTCTGCACCACATTTCTGTGTCTTCAGCTTCTTCCCTCTCCTATAGGGAAGCTTTTACTAGTTCTTCAATGTTACGTCAGAAATCAAATTTGTAGTACTCCCTATTGCTTCCAGGTTTTGATTTAATCCATAAAAATAAAACGATAATTCTAATGAGAAATGAATTAAAGACAGAAGTTGGTTTGGGATGTGTATATGTGAATGTGTACAATGTTTTATTCTATGGAAACAAATGCCCAAGGAGCCAGCCTGTGACCTGATGGTTAAGGTGGCTGAATCCCACACGGCTGACTGTTCCAGAACCAATGACTTGAAAAACATGCCAGACACACATATGCATGCCCAAAATCCTAAGAGGAGGGAGAAATGGGGAAAAAGCATTTGTGACATGCCTGTTCCCCATGGGGGCTGGGGGGTGAGGTACTTTCTCACTTTCTGTCCCCTATCCTCCTCATGAATACACATGCCTGCTGACAAATGCCCAGACTCCAGAATATGAATTTAAACAGTGACATTGAACCAACAATACCAAATGTCAACTAGAGGGAAGAAAAGGGGAGCGAATATTATAAAGGAAAAATACAACTAGATAAAATGACTCTACATTCATTATGTCTGAAAGGCAGCCCAATCATCTCACAGTGACTAGCAGTAAGAAATTTCACTCACTAACAGTGACTTTGAACTATTATCTCAACCTATTGACTATTCAGAGGATCAAGGTCCTCCCAGGCATATACTCTCCAAGGCAGGGTTCCAAGACCTTTCACTTTCATCACTGCCTAGACTTATATTCCCTTTCTTGACGATGAGAATCAACCATGTGAAATTAACAGCTGAGCCTCCACTGTGGTGAGCAGAAAGGGATGGACATGAAGCCACTCACTCTAATACCTTGCCTGATGTTACAGCGTACGCTCTCCCAGACTGAGACAAGGGCTCTCTTCCATTTGACTTGTAAGCTCTTTCACAATATCCTGGATTGCCTTTTTTATGCGATCTTTTGATTGGTGGTATCTCCACTGTCCACTATGGAAGCCAAAGTTTGCAAGCTACATGGCAGAGATGAGTGGTAGAAAGTCTGATAGACTCCCTCAGTGAGCAGTCCTCAACGGCTGATAACTTTTGTCCCTGCTGTGTCCAGCACCTGACTTCATGGCTCATAGAAAATTAACTATGGCAAATTATTTCAGACACAACAATGTGTGTGATACAACATTTACAGGTTATCCACAGCACCTTGAGAAAAATCATTTCCTCTTTCTGAGCCATACAATGGGGATAATAAAACCCACCTCTAGGTTTATTGGGAGGATTAACTAAGCCACTGTATCTAAAGTACTTAGAATGTTGCCTGTTACTCCCTTAATGGAAGCAATTGATACCACTTTTGTAGTGATGTTTGGATTCCCATGGGCATGCTGATTTTGGCAGTGTATTTTAAAATCATGGGCAACATATTACCCCCTCCAAAAAATAAGCCACAGAGCAGCATTCCGAGGTGACTGGCCAATGCTCTGTATCAGAGAGTCTAAGTCTCTCTTCTATGCTATCAGGTAACACCAAATGATTCCCCACTCTCTCCACATTACTACAACTAAGAACCAGAGCCTAAATGTAGGGCACATTCTCAGTCTTCCTCTTTATTTTCAAGTATATGCTGGTTTTCATGCATAAAAAAAATCCATCTATTCTGTTTAATGCATTCCCCATTAGACCACAAGGTTAATGTCTCCTGGAAATGAGAAGGTAATACCTGAATAACCTCATAGGTGCTTTGAGTAAACAAGATAAAACCTTACAGAGTGCATTCATACATAAGGGGAAATAGGGAGAGTCATCTGTACCAACTCAAGCAATGCACCTAAGAAACCTTTGGATGACAATGAAGTGCTGACTCTATGCCAGACTGTGTGTTATTGATATTTACCTTTACATAAAAAACGTTAGTTATTCCTCATATAACTTTGCAAGCATTATCATAAACATTGTTCTACACATCAGGAAGCTAAGACTCAGGAGATTTCTTACTTAGAGCACAATTTGTCCTAAAACATGCAGCTTATAAATGACAAAGTTAAAATGAAAACTCAGGTTGTCTAAAGTCCAATGACTTAGTCACTAAACCATATCAGATGAATAATCCACCTGTCATCTCTCATCTCTGGAAACTTAGTTTAGAGGACTGACAACATTTCACATGGGTACTCACTGTGTACAACTTTAAGGCAAGTATTACCAAAGGATTAAAAATAAAGTATGGTTCGTGATTTATAACAACTATTTTTTCTGTACTTTGTAGAGTATGGTAGAAGAATCAGAGGTGGCAAGGGTGACATATCAGGATTTATTTCCTATAGGTTTGTGGCATTGAAAAAAATACCCCAGGTGAAGGTAATAGGTTCCTCCCCTCTGCTCTGCGTGATACTAATCTGAGGCTAGGGTCTTAAATATAGAAGATGTGAGTGGCAGAATAATGGCCCCCAGTGATATCCACACTCTAATCCCCAGAACCTGTAAGAATATGTGACCCTACATGACAAAAGAGAATTTGCATATTGATTAGGGTTAAGCCCCTTGTAATAGAGAGTTTATCACAAATTATCTAGATGGGCTAAATCTAATCATATGCATCATTAAAAGTGGAGAATCTTTCCTAACTGTAGAAAGTCTGAGACGGAAAACAAAAAAATGAGTCTGAAAATGGCACTGTAAAAATTCCACATTTCTTTTCTGGGTCTGACATATAAGGTATTACATTCAGGGACCAGAGGAAAGCCTCCAAAAACTAAGGGCAGTTCCCAGTTAACAGGGGATAAGGAAATAGAAAGTTCATTTCCACAACTGCATAGTACTGAATTCTGCCAAGACTTGAGTGAGCAAGGAAATGGATTCTCTCCTAGAGCTTATGGAAGGAAGTTGAGCTCTGCCAACACCCTGGTTTTAGTCAGGTGAGAGCTACATCAGACCTCTGACTCTAGAACTCTCAGATGTCAGTTTGTGTTGTTCTAAGCCACTACATTTGTGTAAACTTGTTAATGGCAACATATTGGGCCACGGGAAAGTCATGATGCATTTTGCATAGAAAACCATGAAACAATACGTTATGACTATCCCGATACCCTAGTAGACTGCTAATACATAAAAATATAAACAAATGAAAAAGCAACATTCAATCTTTACATTCATATTACAGATAAGGACACAGAGCCCAAGGAAGTTAAGTTGCTTTTTCTAGGTCTGTTTCACTCTGAATAGTGGTAGAACTACAACTAGAGAATGTAATGAGAATGAATTTCAAGGATAAACAAGAATTGATTGTCAAAAATACAAGTATGTGGGGCCGGCAGATGGTGTAGCAGTTATGTTGCTGGACTCCCACATGGCTGACCATGGTTTGAGTCCCAAACCGGGTGGCTTGAAACTGATACCAGGTGCGTGTATGCCCAAGATCCCCGGAGAATGGAGGAAAAGGGATTGTGACATGATCATCGCCAGGAGGTGATTTCTCACTTTCCCTCTCACTGTCTCTGCCTCTCTCTCTTTCTCTCTCTCTCTCTCTCTCCCCTGGGAGAACACAAATACCCCAAGGCAAAAACCCCTAAAAAATTTTTTAATTAAGTATTGTCATGATTCTTATAAAATCAGAGAAGTAAATAAATATATGTGAGATTCTCAATGAAAAACTGCAACTGCCTCGTTCAATGGTTCTTTTCAAAATAGGCTGTACATTACTACCACTTAAGAGAGTTGACTAAAGCCAATGATCAAGACTAAAGCATATAAATTCTTTTTTTTATTGGTTGGTAGAATCTTGATATCAATATGGTACCTTAAAGATCCCTGAGGTGATATAATATGGAAGCAGAATGGAAACCACTGCTCTAATTAGTATTCAGTTTGCTAGAGTTCCCAATGACATCTATAATGTAACCTCTTACATTGCGCATAAGACAGCCCTTTAAAAAGCAGTGGGCTACATCTCATTTGATAATGATAGGCATGCCTGTATGTGCTCATTATTAATAAGCCCTATTGCTTTGATTATTCCTTATTCAATAGTTTCTAAATAAAATATTTATCATTACTGTACTAAAAAATTACTCTAAAGTTAGTCATTTAAAAATAGCATTTATTATTTCACAGTCCCATGGTTCAAAAACTTGAGTAAAGTTTAACTGGGTGTTTCTGATTTAAGGTCTCCAACAAGTAATCAAGAAATCATTCAGAGCCACAGGTCATGGCTCAGCTTGGAAGGGTCCTCTTCCAAGCTCATTCAGATGACTGCTGAAAGGCCTCAGGTCCCAACAGGCTGAGGGCTTCCCATAAGGGAAGGCTACTTACTTCCCCATAGAAAGGACTTTGAGAGAGAGAACAGAATGAAACAATAGAATAAATGGGAAGTTTAGGTAGAGAGATGTCATGTAAAATGAAAATCAGTCTTTTTGTTTTGTTTTTAGGTTTTTGCCGTAGGGTACTTACTCTTGCCAGAAAGGGACAGAGAAAGGGAAAGTGAAAAATTATTCCCCAGGGTGATGTCCAAACTGCAATCCCTTCTCCTTCAACCTCCCGTCAGGAATTTGGGGTACACACATACATGTACCTAGTGTGTTTTTCAAGTTGTCAGGCCCAGGACTCAAACTGCACTCAGCCATGTGAGAATCCGGCATCTTAATCACCATGTCACCTGCTGGCCTCAGTCATGGTCTTTTTGTAACTGAATTCAAAATTAAAATTCCATAACTTGGTACCAGCAGATGGTGTAATGGTTACTACCTCAGTGAACTCCCACATTGCTGACCATGGGTTTGAGTCCTAGACCTAGAGGCTTGAAACATGCAAGGCATACATACATGTGTACCCAAAATCCCAAGAGAAGAATGGATGATAATGGTTTGAGACATGGCTATCTTTCCAGGGGATGATTTCTCACGTTCTGTCTCTCTGTCTCTCTGATGAGTACACATGCTCTATAACAAGTCTCTCTCAAAAAAATTTTTGAAAAGAAAAGAAATTCCATCACTTTTGTCATATGTTATTAGTTAGAATTAAGTCAATATACCCAGTCCACATCCACAAGTATATAATTACACAAAGGTGTGATACTAACAGGTGAGTTCATTGGGGGCCATCTTAGGAGCTGCCTAAGCTGACTCTGGCACCTTGGGTACAAGTTTATGATATGAAAATATATTTTGTGATTTATGGTTTAAGGAGAATTGCTTTTAGTTTTTCAATGAACACAGTTAATTTCCACAGCTCTAGGTTCAAATAAAATTTAGTCTTTATGTTTTTTACTTACATTTTTCCCAATCATACATTTCTAACCCAAACTATTTTTTTTAATATCATCTGAAAGTGAAATATATTCCTCTTCATCTTCCACTTAGTCCACAATTTTAAAGTTCTCAAAACTGTGGAATAAGACTAGTATATTGCTACTTTAAAGCTTTTCCACCTTAAGTTGATAAATCATGTAGACAGAAATAATTTGTAATTTTATGTGTGTGTGTGTGTGTGTGTGTGTGTGTGTATTTGAATCAAATTCACTTAAGGTGTATGGTGTGCAGGATTCGTTAGCCAGCTTCTTTGAAATAATTTGTCAAACTCTGACTTATTTGAAAAAATAATAAATAAAACCTCATCTGAAAATTATGAAATGTTTTTATATCTCAGACCATACATTGGAGAAAACATAATTATAGCTTTTCACCATGACATCAACCTCCATTATGCCAAATTCAGTAGTCAAGTGGTTGCTAGTATATTTCAAAATAAATACAAAAAATGACATGAAAGGTAAACTGATTAATGCTAGATAAATTGATTCTGATATTTTGTATCCCCATTACCCATTCTCTGCTGCCACAAAATGAAGAAAAAAATAATTTTATGTGAGGAATATCATCATGTAATAGCATTCGTTATTTTTAATTTATTTACGTATTTATTTATTTTTACATTCAATCACTGTTTATCATTACAGCACACCAAATGAATTTTCCCATTACAAGTACACTACATATTAGTTCAGTTAAAGCCACAACCATACACATTATAATCAACAGATTTCTTTCTAATTTAGTTCTTAAGTTTTGCTTCCCTCTTCTTCCCATTCATTCCCTCCCTTCTGCCACTGCCCATTCCCCTCCCTTCCCACACTGTCTTTAATACCACCATTACTCTACATGTTTTTATACCTTCCAGTCTTTCAGTTTCTGCCACAGATTGCCAGTATTCAATATATATAGAGTGAGAAAATACAATGCTTCTATTTCATAGTCTGGCTTGCTTTACTTAGCAGTAAATCTTCTATATTTATCCACTTTCTATTAAATATGAGGGTCTCATTTTTTTAATTTACACTTTTTTAATACATTCAATCACATTATTTAGCTTACAAGGTGATCATTTCAATATGTGAACATTTCTCTTCGGTTGAGTTGATCAAAATATAACAACACTACCTCCCTGTCTCAACAATGCTGTCTTTGTAGCTCTCCTCCAAATGTTTTTCCCCAGACCCCACTCCTCCACACACACCACATCTGGCATTCACATTCATCTCATGTGTTTGTACATCCTATAGCCCATCCATTTCAGTTATAGAGTGTGGACATTCGGTATATATTAAGTGGGGACATACAGTGTTTCTCCTTCATAGCCTGACTTGCTTCACTCAGCAGTAAATCTTCCATATTCTTCCACTTTCTGTCAAAAGCCAGGGTTTTGTAGTTCTTAATGGCTGAATTCTTGAGGTCCTAACTGAACTCCAGTACCTGAGGAATCTGCATCTTACCTATTGTTCCAGTGTTCAAAGGAAATATAACATCTGCTACTTACAAAACCATAGGCCCTCCCTTATAATTCAAGAACAGTAACCTGCTTAATATAAAAAATAACATAAAATGGATCATGACCTAAATGCAGGAACTAAAACCATAAAGTCCTTAGAAGAAGAGGAAAAAGGAAAAAAAAAAAAAGGTAAATCTTCATGACTTTGATTTTAGTAAGGATTCTTAGCTATGGAACAAGCATCATAAGCAACAACAGCAAACAAATCAATAAATGGGACTTTATCAAAGTTAAAAACTTTGTTCTGTGAAGGATACCATTAAGAAAATTAAAACATAACTCATAGAATGGTAGAAAACATTTGCAAATTATATATCTGATAAAGGACTTGTATTTGGAACATAAATAAAACAATAAGAAAAAGAGAAAAATTCAATGTGGAATCTAGGTTCTAGACACCCAAGAGTCTCTCTCAACTCTAGTTTTATGCCATGATGATTTAGTCTTTACAACTAGCTTGCCTTTTGGCTTCCCTGCCCTAAGGCTGCCTATCCATACTACAGCCAGAACCTGAATTGACCTCCTTGGAATGGTCCTCCTCAGCATTCCACTCCTGGGCATTGGTGAGGGGGAAAATAAAAACTACTCTCAGAAAGAAAAATATGGTCCACAGAACAGCTACTAAAAATGATATAAACTGTAGTTCTTCTTAGTTAAGTTAGAGGTAATTGATATCTTTGGTATTGAAGAGATGAGTATGTGTACAAATTAAGGATTCTACTTTAATAACCCTAAAGTTCAGGCATCTCTGAACTTTCACCATTACAGGCCATGTTGAGACAAAGCACCTGAGAGAAACCCTGCCTTGCATCTTAAACCAGCTTGGTACAGACAGTCTGACTAGGTTAAAGAGACTGAAAAGCTCTGCCCAAATATAATAATAGATACATGGAAAGCATCTCTTGCTACAAGAGAGGATGAGGATAACAGTCCAGCTCTCAGAGAATTTTTACAAGGCTTCCAAAAACAAGGCAAACTGAATTGAGTCATCTTCTGAAGAAGATAAAACCTGTAGAAGTTACCAGGGGCTGCTATTGTTTTGCTATGGATCTGATAAAATATAGATCTCTAATATTTTAATATTTCTAATCTTTCTTTGAGCACTGCAGCAATGCTCAAATTTTGCTTATACACAATTGGTTCTTTGCAGCTAATTAAGCTGAAGAAATCAGGAATAAAGTTGGAAACAAAGGTTAATCAAAATGTTTGCCTAATTAAAAAAAAAAGTAAGGAGGCACGATCAAGGATAGCAGGCGAAATTGGCAAGCAATGCAGAGTCCCTGTCAAGAAGCAGATTTTATAATCCATATCTGTCTCTTATTGGTCATTGTACTGCTATTATGAACTGGTTGGCCATTCTCAAAGGACCAGAAATGTAGCAGACAGTAGCAATCTTATCCTATCACCCTCATGAGAATCCAGAAAACTTTACTTTTATCATTAACTACCCCACTTCCCCTGACTAGGAGCTCTCTGATCAGCTATGCTCCCTGTTACTGATGTCATGCATAAACCTCTATGAGGGCGTGCAGGCAGCCAGATAAAGAATGGGACCCCCATGGGGCACACTCTTGCTTTTTCATTTTTTCATGTGGAGGATGAAAAGCTTTGGGTCAGTTATTTCTGGCAATTGCCTGGAGGTAGCCTCATGGAATGATGTATCAGTATTTTTGATAAAGATAGTTTTGAATAGAAGGATTAGGGATTTGAGAACTTCAGTTCTAGTCAAAATAAAGATTTTATTGGTGATAAATTTAATATTTATTTTTCAGTGCACCAGGGATGATTTAACAAAATATCGATGTATATCCCAGTGCACAATGCTTGGCATATATTGAACACTTAATAAATGTTAGTCACAATTAATCCTATTAACATTTTGTGTGCTTTTTTATCTACTTTGAATATTGCAATAGATCACTGTCACCCTCTAAATACTTGGAATGTTCTAGGGTACAAATTTAAGCCCAAATTGTTTCATTACTATAGAGTCTCTATAGACACTAGTGAAGTGGCAATGATTACAAAAGAGACAAAATAGCTGCAGCTACCCTGAAAATGACAGTCTAGAAATAAGATTATTCCTTTCAAATATTTCTTGGCTTCAAATAAGTGAGGAGGATTTAAAATAGATTCTAAAGTCATATACTTAGTCATCCATGAACATAATAGCATCTTCATACTAACCCCTTCACAACTTCTAGGTTTCCGTACATGTGAGAAAGCAATTCCCTCCTGGTAAACAAAAGTTAATGAGTTAGGAAACACCTTCCAGCAAGAGAGCAGGCAGAGACCATCACCTGACAGTTTTTAGAGAAATCTGAATTTTGTCAATTTTCCGACGTAATTAAGACTGATGGTGTTTTAGCTGTATTTCTTAAAGCCTTGCCATAAAACTTTCACTTTTTTTTTCCCTTCTTCACACTCTCCATTTCTGGTCACTCAATATTAACAAAGCTCAAGATTATAACTCAAGTCAAAAATATCTTTTTAAATCAAAACAGCTTATGAAAGTGCATCAGTGGGAATGTGTCTAAACATCGATACATTCCCCGATGTATTGCTTTGGTGGCTCCCAATGCATAATTAAACTTATCCAGGAACATTCCAAAAAACAGATAGATTCCTTAGTTTTGTTTTCTTTTAAAGTACCTTTAAAATTGTGTTATAATTATCTTGTTTTATATAGTCATTCCTTCTTAGAAATGTGCTATGGTGTTTTGTGTGTTTCTTTGAAATTTCTTTTTTTTTTTTAACATTTCATCACTATACATTTTTACAGCACACAAAATGGATTTCCTTAGCATGAATATACTTCATAATAGTCCAGCCAAAGATATTACCATATACATTATCATCAGTGGATAATCTTCCATTTTTATGTTCATTAAATGTTTTACTTTTTTTTTCCCCTTGATTTCCTCCTTCCCATCCCCATCATTGTTCATCCTCCCCCTAAACTGTCTGTAGTATCCACAGTTGCTCTCCTTGCCTTTATATCCTCTAACTTTTTAGTTTCTGTCACAGAGTGCAGACATTCAGTATATATTAAGTGGGGACATACCATGTTTCTCTTTCAGAGTCTGGCTTACTTTGCTCAGCATCAAATCTTCCATATTCATCCACTTTCAATTAAATGCCAGAGTCTCACTTTCTTTTTTATGACTGAATAGTATTTAATATGTATATGTGCCACACATTTTCAATCCATTCTTCTCTGAGACATTTGGGTTGATTCCATGTTTTAGCAATTGTGAAAAATGCTGCAATAAACATGGATGTGCAAGTACTTTTCTGACTGAGTGTATTCCTATCCTTTGGGTATATACCCAAGATCAAACAGATACTGTTTTAAGAAATCTTCATATTGTTTTCCACGGTGGTTATACTAATTTACATTCCTACTGACAGTGCACTGGAGTTCCCTTTTCACCCTCAGCAGCACTTATCATTCTTTGTTTTTTTTTTTAGTCTTAGCCATTCTGTCTGAGGTTAAGTGATATCTAAATGTGATTTTTCTTCACATCTATGGATTTTAAAAGACAAGAGAAAGGAGGATACAGGTCATATCATCCGCACTAGTGGCTGATGCAGAATTTTTCATTTTTACTTCAAGCTTCTTACTGATCTCTGCTTACCTGGGCCCTACTAATTTGCACATTCTATATCAGGCCTTTGAATACAAAAAGAACAGAGCTACGGTGTATATGTGTGTCTGTGGAGGGAGAAGGTAAAGGAAGCTTACCTAAGAGAAGAGAAAACTACTGAAAGACATTTATTCAAATCCAAAACCCAAACCAAATCGAAAACCAAGATTACTGGTTTCCTACATTTTCCAAGACCTCATATACAAGACCTCAATGTCACCAATTACTTTATCCATTCAGAATACAAGCAGAAAAGTGACTCATCTGATGATTAAGCCAAAAGCTGACCATTAAATACAGTGAAGACATGGTCCCTGCCCTTTAGACGGTCCTCCATTGTGGGTGGAGTTATGATAGGGCAAGTTAATAAAACAGATAAAGACAACCCTCCCTAGAAAATTATATTTACCAGCAGCATGGTATTGAAAACAAACTAGCAAATAAACAAAACAAAAATAGTTATCAATGGCTTTGGTTCTTTCTATCTGCCTTTGGTAACTTATAAAACAAGGTAAAAACACCATTCCAAAGACCTTATTGTTTTCCCGTACCATCAAGCATATATAGAGGAAAGATTGATTGAGGTGACAACCAGAAACAGCATTGTCCTCCTGAACCTGCGTAGGGTTATCTATCTATCTAAGAATGTTACCAGGCCTTCATATGAAGACAGAATTATATGATTTTTACCTCAGATTCTTACCTAGATGATTTTCTTCATGATCCTCATCAAAGACATCCAGAAATCCATAATCACGAATATATTAAAATATTTTATATTTTCATAAAAATTGTATGAATAAATAAACTAAACCATATTCTATTGTTTTTCTAAAACTAGTATAGTCGAGTGACAGTGGCCCAGAAGGCAGGGTGGAAAGTTAGGCTGGAGTGACATCAACAGTCTGTCCAGTCTCCTCCATTCCTCCTACAAGCTCCAGTTTATAAATATGCCTCTTTTACTCATAACAGTTGCAGAGAATACTGATCCTAGCCCCTTTGGATGTCCTAGTCTCCAAGGTCAAAGACAACATTTTACCTTAGCATGTTAGCATTCATATTCATTGATTTCTCAATTACTCTAGCTGAACTGGCCTTCCTGGGAGGATGGAGACATGCAATAATAGTGAGCCTATTAGGTAACAGATAGCACCTACGCAGTCTTAAGAAAAATGCAGCAGGGTTCTACTTCCAATCTGAGCAGAGAAAGAGGAAGCTACATTTGCCTTTTCACAATGTGCCTGCTAGAACATCAACCAGCAGAGTAATGGCAACTGAAAATGTAAAAAATATAAATAAATAGAAGACTTTGATTTCTACAATAAGAGAAACTTTAATTAGCAAGCAGGTGATTAAACAGAAAACTGACATTCAAGCTTCCAATAGGACTACAGCTGATGGCTTTAGGAGAAGGAAGACATGAATATGTTTATGTTTTCACAATTTTGACCTCTCGTAGCACATAGATCTGTATAGCTACTTTGGTGTAATGCCCAACACCAGTGAGTTTTGGCTGAGAAGACTAAAAAAGAATAAAAAATGGCTTTAGGTAGGGAGAAATATCTACTTAAAGAGGAAGATATATATCATTCTGGGCAAATTTCTCTGTATAATAAAAGCATGATAGTTTTATATGTCATGGTATGCTATAGATGAAGTCACAGAAGTACAGAAAACAATCTTTGTTGAACCTCTTGAAGCAGGTAATTGCAGTCCAAGGTAAATATTGTTTGTATTACCTTTTAAAAGTCCTGATTACTCTTTATAAGCCACTGAAGTTTTATTGGAACCATTTGGGACTATGAAGTATATAATGGTGGGATAGATTAATCAAACTCTTAAGGGTTTTCCTGATAATTTTGAAATTGGTAGTTCCATACTCTGAATATAGTATGGTACTCAATATTATTATAAATAGTCCTTTCCCAATAAATTCAGGGGAGATTTATTTAAGAGCACGGTTTATAGATCCCACAGGACACAATGCCATATAGTTAGTCAAATATTTGCATTTTCATAGAACTTATGACCTGTATATCTGATGTGATTTCCATCTTTCCAACCTGTTCTCAGAAGCTGGTTGTAGAACAGGCTTGAAAGGGCCACAGATCCTATCATATAGGTCACTTCAAAAAATCCATTGCAAAATGGAATTAGAGTGTGAGTTTATCTTGATGAAAGAAATTGTTTTAAAGAGGCTTTTGTCTTAGGGCATGTGTGCTCACCAGGAAGAGAGACAGAGACAAAAATGGTGAGAGGAAATGTGAGAAATCACTCCCCAGGGGAAATGCCCATGCTGCAATTTCTTCTCCTCCATTCTTCTCCCAGGATCTTGGGCATACTCGCACAGTAGCCCAGTGTAAGTTTCAAGTCACTGGGTCTGGGACTTGAACCACAGTTGACAATGTGATGTAACTGCTACACTATCTATTGGTCCCAGTGAAATAAATTTTAAATCCATGCATAATTTTTTTATAAGCCATACTTTCACTAACTTTTTGAAGACTGTGTGTTAATCAGCAGAATCCCCTCTGCCTTTGGTCTGGTTTATCTGTAAACATGTCTTTGCTTAAACAACGACAAGGGGAAGTGTAAGGAGGATGACAAAAGTACAGACATCGCATGTCTATCACCGTCACTTACAAGGCACGTGATACACACAAGAGTCTTATATTCATTCTTATTCACAACAACCCTATGATGTGGGCACTAATGTCACTGAGATTCTACAGATGAAGAAAACGAAGGTTAGAGAAGTCAAGTAAGTGCCTCAAATTTCACATCTATGAGGTGGTGTCTACATGCCTAGAAATCTCTCCATTTTTAGGTTGTACATCTAAGAGAGTATTGTTATTAAGCTCAATTCCTAGAGTTGGAGCCAAGGCATCTCCTCTTGCATATCTGGTGGTGATTTTCTACAGAGCGCAGGGACAGGTCTTCCAACTCTGAGCTTTGTTCAGTCCTAGAGAGCTCCTACTTATAGCCAGCTGTGAGTGTCCATTGCAATGAACCAAGCCCCAATGACATGGACCATGGCTTTGAAACTCAGAGGTGTGTATTGAAAAACAGTTGTAAGAGAGCTAGGGATTTTTTAAATGTCAGCAGTTTTGAAGCAGAAAGAAAAAAGGTTTATGAAGAAAACTCTATTAAAGTCATCAACTTTCTCTTGCTTAAGGTCATAAACTTACAGTATGCTGAAAAGCTATTTATTATATTATAAATGAGTGCCAGCAGTCATCTATTTCCTTGCTGTTGTCATGTTTCTGCCTTGGGTATTTCTATTTGATCATCGTTCTCTTAATGGATTGAACTAATAAACAAGCCTGTGAACACCACAGTACCTGCAGATCTGAAGTCAAAGAGAGATATAAAGTATATAGTCTGAAGATTTGTTACTTCCTTTTCCAAATTATCTTCAGAGGTATCAATTAGGCATGGATGGCATTGATTTACAGTTAATGACGAGGATACCGATTGGAAAACCAAATGCCGTCTGATTAATATGCCTTGGATAACGGAAACTACGAAGTAGAAGAAGGTAGCATTGCAAAGAAAAGCCCTCTCCAGTGCAAACATGGCTATGTTTCTGAGACCAAAGTTCTATCCTCAGAAGATTATACTTCAGAAAGGATTATCTTTGTCATTTTCATAATACATCAAGGTCAGGGAAGAACTTCTCTTAATCACTATACAGAATTACACATAGTAGATCTTTGATTACTGGACTTTGATTGTCATCAAAGGTAAAACCTACAGGGCCCAAGTGGGGGGTGCCTAATCAAGGGAGGGATGTAGATTGATGAGATTAATTTTAATCATCAATGGAGCTGAAACACAGTCAGTGTTTGATAATTATTTGAATGCATGAACGAATGGGGGGGAAAAGAAGGAAGGATAAAATTGGTGGTCTCTACAGTCAGGGCTTATACTCTTGGGCTATGACTGTATTTAGAAAAAAATCATTTTATATTAAGATTTTAATAGATGACTTCATTATATTTTGGAGATTATACTCTGGCTCACCTATCTTAACTGACAGAATTTAGCAGTGATAAAGGAATGTTAGGGACTATCCACTTTAGTTCCCATATTTCACAGAGGAATAAAGTGAAGCTTAAAGAACTTTGATGATTATCTAAAGTCTCAATCCTAATTAAAGGCAGAGCTAAAATGAGAATTTGGGTTTCCTCTCATTCTCTTCACCACTGTATATGATTTTCCATTAAGAAAAAACCAGAAACTGTGATCAATAATATGTTATTTTATTGAATTTTTTTCTAATTCTATTTGTACTATGTACCTTAACTCATTTAATTCATTTTTCAGTATTTACTGAGCATCTATAGTATGACAAGCTCTGTACAGAGCACTGGGAATGCAGCATTGAATGAGACAGACATTGGCTCTGTACTCAACAGGTCTTACAGTGTAATGGAAGGTGAGCAATGAATGAGTAATTCCAAATGAAAATTCTGCTTTGAAAGGGGAAATTTTTTTATTCATTCATTACTTCTGTTTTCTAGACAAAAAAAAAAACAAAAACAAAAAACTGAATATCCCAAGAGGCTTTTAGACAGATATAGGAACAAGACTTGGTTTTAGATTCCAAATTCAAGAATCTTGACATGTCATAATTATATTTAAATTATATAAAGAACCACTATCTTATATTGCAGTTAATCAGCTTCTTGTTTCTTTTTCATGTATAAACTATGGTGAAATCTGTTGTTTTGTCTGCACCTATTCATTTCTATTTCTGGTAGTGGCAACAATTTCTTCTCTAAAACACATTTCTCCCTTACTCTCAGCCCATGTGTCTGTGACAGTATATGTGAGTGCATGAGTGTATGTTTGTGTGTGTTGGAAGAGCATAAATTCCATCTGGCCAGAGTGTTTGCTTCAGAAGTGAGCACTCAACCCCAGCTGGCCCATTTAAAACTTCCATGAAGGGGAAGCCTCTCCTGCTCGTTGTGAAATGAGGGGACTTGAAGACTGGCGCTGTGGGACTCTACAGAGAAAAAGCCTGCCTGAAGGCTGAAGCCAGCACTCAGGAAAGTGAGCCAGCTGAGCCTCAAGAGAGCTATGCTTAGATTTTGAAACTTTTACTTATGGAAGTAAATAAATAACAATTCGTTATATAAACCAGATTAAGTTGGGTTTTATTACACTTTCAGCAG
>NW_006159799.1:234541-258068 GCF_000334495.1 Tupaia belangeri chinensis
TCCTAACCCTCCCCCAACTACACAAAACAACTGAATGTTTAACAGACATTTTAATACATCCACAGACCCTGAAATAAGCTCCTCTGGTTGACATAGTTTATAAGTCAGAGCTTGTCTTTTTCAATAGAAATGACTGATATAACTCCCACAGTAATAATCTGGTAGCTGCCCTGAGGGATAGAGAAAGATTTTTTTTTATCACAAATCTTAGTATTTCTTACTTTCTTGAGTTTTTCATCAACCATCTCTAATATATCAAACTTTGCCAAATTTAAGCTCCATGAAAATCATCCCAGTGATCCTAATGTGGTGGTGCTTGGACCACAGTTTGAGGGCCTTGATATATAATAGCAGCAAATGGACATGGTCACCTCCTCCCCACTTTACTGTAGAGTTACTGTTAGAATTTTGGGTGCCCATCTGCAAAGGTAAACTTTGCGATCAATGAAAAGCCCTCCTTGACTTGATTTCCAGGTCCCCCCATACACATAAGGGACTTGTAAAACTGAATTTGAGACTGTCATTGAGTCTCTCATCTGGATTTGAAAACTAAAAAGATGTAGAGTTCTCTACAACCTTGAGACCAAAAGGAAAGTTCTTTTGTTAGTATGAGAGCTTATGTGTGGAATGCATTCTCTTCTCCATGAGGCTAAAAACAGGGGGAGCTGAGAGGGCAAATGACAAATGACTTTAAAGCAGAGCTTTCAAAGGTGGAACCACACAATCTCCACACCAGCCTTTGCTAGAACCTACTGTGAGCTTTTCAGTAGGAAGTCAAAGGAGCTGTCCAGCTTCAGAGGGGCCCAATGGATGTTTGACGCTTACTGAGAAAGTGAGAAACACTCAGGATTCCATGAAAACAGTCATGGAAAGTTGCCACTGAGGAAAGTTGCTGCTATAGTTACTCAGAGCAAATGAGGAGCCACTGCTCAGCTTCAGAAAGCAGTTGCTGAGACTCCCCACAAATATTCACTGAGCACTGACAGGTAGAGAACTCCCAATACCAATCAATTTCATAGTCTGGAAGGAGAGACATGTGTGCCCAGATGACAGTAAGCACCGAAATGACAACAAATGAATTTCCATGCAAAAAAAAAAAATTGAAAGGAAAAATAGAATACTTACAACTCAGAAGCCCAGGCTTATTTGTGAGAGTCAGGGAACACAGAGCTACACAGAGAAACAGTGGAAGTGTCCATGGGAGTCAGTAGTGAATGGCTGTAACTTCTAGATTAGAGCCAATGAAGGCCCCTTGAAAACATCTAAGCAGGGGAATGTAATGAGCAAAGCCACGTTCTAGGAGGATTAATCTGGTCGTGAGGTTTCTGAGTTACTTACTAATGGTATGGCTCTACACCCAAGACTTGGAAAGAATCTAAAAACTGAAATGATTCCTCTCCTTAAGAATAAAGAAAATACATATGACCTAGTGCTCTCTGATCACCTTTCTAAGGTAAAATTTTAAATTTTAATTCAGGTTCTCTGAATCCCCATCTAAATGCCAATATTTTTCTAAATGAAAAATTCACATATACTTGATCCAATCTCTGGAAATTTTGCTTTTAGAAGTACATTAATAAAATAGCACAGATACATATTGTTCCCTATAGCACCCTTTGAAATAGTAAAAGATTGGAAACATCTCACATCCAGTAGGAATTTGACAGAATCGATTATTGCATATTTATGCAATGAAACATTATACACCTACAAAAAAAGAATAAGAAATCTTTTCACATGCATACACACACACACACTATATATACTGCTAATGTGGGAGGTGGTGACTGCAACAGTATGCTACTTTTTTGTGTGAAAAAGGAAAAATAATTATATCTATGAGTATTTTATTTGCATTTTAGAAAGTCCATTGGTGGTGGGGGAAGACGTTAGTCAAAAGATACAAAATTTCAGTTAAATAGGAGGAAGAAGTTCAAAAGATCCACAGAGCATAACAACAGCTATAGTTAGTAATGGTATATATTATATTCTTGAAAATCACTGAGAGATTTTAAGTATTTTACCACAGAAAAATGATAAGTATGTGAGGTAATCCATATGTTAATTAGCTCAATTTAGCCTTTCCACAATGTATACATATTTCAAAACACCATGTTGTACACAATAAATGTATATAACTTTTATCAATTAAAAATAATTTTGTTAAAAAGAAAACATAAAACTACCTAAAAGTAGTTATATAAAGGAGGAGGGTGTAAACTTGGGGAAAGAAATTCAAGAGACAAAAGTAGGAATGAATCTTTTCATTCTAATCCTTAATTATATCTTAAATGCATAAGGGATGTCTCACACTCAACATATTAAGTATATGGGAACCAGCAGTTAGCATAATGGCTATGTCGCTGGACTCCCACATAGTCAACCGTGGTTTGCGTCCTGGACCCGGTGGCTTAAAACTCACGCTGGGCGCATGTGCGTGTGTACCCAAGATCCTGAGAGGAGAATAGAGGAGAAGGAATTGTGGTGTGACCATTCCCTCTGGGGGGTGATTTCTTGCTTTCTGTCTCTATGTCTCTCTCTGTCTGTCTGGCGAGCACACGCGCCCTATAGTGAAAACCTCTCAAAAAAAAATAAAAAACATATTAAGTATGCTATCAATTACCAGTAAGCAGAACACATCAAGCAGGAGCTTCAGGAGTTCATGAAGCTGAACTCTGATGTGCAGCCCAACAAAGAGTCTCTGCAGGAGAACATGGAGGATAGTAAGTTTCCATAGAGCCCTGGGCTTCTTCATAGCACTTCCCTGTTCCTTCCAGGGAATCTAATTCTACTCTTTGCTGCCAGGCACAGCTGACTGTTTCCTGCAACGGAACTCATGAGTCCAGTGAGGTTTGGTACTGTGAGCTGGGATGTGCCTGGTTACTAAAAAGCCAACACCATGAAAGCCTGTCACCTGTGCAGTCCTCCTGGCAGAAGGGATTAGCTCTGACCAGTCCTCAGAGCTCAGGGGGCACTTATCTGCAGAACAAAAAGCTTCCGCTTTCTAACAAATCTTCTTCCTGTGCTAAACCTTACCTAAACAAGGTGCTAACTCTTGTTAGTGTCGCCATCAACAATTCAGCAGTTGCCTCCTTCTTCACCCTGTTGTAGACATCATCAATGCCTACACTGCTTTCTACTCAACTTTCTCACTGTGGCGTGGGTGTATGGATGTACCTTCTTGCTTATGAAAGACCATAGAGGTTTTAAAAATATGGAATTTATGAGGACAATGGCCCAGACTGGCCCACATAGGAGGGATCTTTGTTTGCATCCCAGGACCTCCCTAGGCGCATAGGGAAGGTGTGTGCTTCTCTGTGGTCTGCCCCAGCTGAGACTGAGGATGCATTGTGCCATGGAGAGCCTGTAGGGGATACCTGTCCCTCTGTCTCTGTCTCTCTCAGTACATGTGTGTGTGTGTGTGTGTGTGTTTCTCTCTCTTGTGTGTGTGTATGATTTAGAGTAGAATATGGGTTCAAATCTAGTTTAGCACTTTGTCACCCCAAAATGAGGTTGTTTTATAAAAATTAAAATTTTTAAAAAGGAAAGAAAATATTTTACGTATTAGCCCTGTTTCTTCCACATAGAAAGGACTCAATAAATGTGTTGCTGTTGATTATGATAATGCCTTTCATCTCCTGTTTGTGAAATATCCGTAAAATAATCAGGAGGCTTTTGATACAAAATATATAGAATCACCTTTATCAGCTTGCTTAGATCAATTGCAAAATAGATATGCTCTCCTCCATGGGTTCTATGGAAACTTCTTTCATGCCTTGAAATAATCTGTTTGAACCAAAGGGTGATACCTCCTTCAGGCACCTCTAAACATGCTCTCACTTTGAACTTCATACGTGTTTGTATGTGTGGCCACAGTGGCAGCAGTCATTTAAGCTGCATGAAGTTCCTTTGCTGCAACCTCCCCCTCTAAGTAGGCCTGTAATTGCAAAGCAAAGACAAATTGGTTCAGTTAAGACAGATTTTGCTGGGAATGTAGCCACAGGACAGATTCAAAATTTTCCTCACTTTGTAGTCTTTAAACATTCCCATGGCATATGCCCACTCTTCTCTCCTGAAAAAAAAAAATAAAAAAGACCATGCTATTGCTCCAATAGCCTCAGATCTGGCTCTTAGGAGGAGGCTGTTGCTCTATTCAGTCTCATGGCCTTTACTCCTGAGCCTCTCAGACAGATAACAAGGATGACAGGAGGAGACACCTTGGACTCTGGGTATGGTTCCTGTAGCCAATCCTCTCACTAGTCTTTTGAGTAAAGTGGTGACTCCAGGAAGTCCTCTCTCCTTGCCTATCTTCCTCCCTTTCTTCTTTTCCTAATAACAATACATTTTCCTAATAAAACTGAAAGCAGATTTTAAGGTTTAGTCTTTTGAAAGAGGAGACAGCTTGGCTCAAAAGACATTAAGGGGGAACCAGCAGTTAGCGTAATGGCTATGTCGCGGGCCTCCCACGTAGTCGACCACGGTTCGTGTCCCGGACCCGGTGGCTTAAAACTCACGCTGGGCGCGTATGCGTGCGTGCCCCAGCTCCCGAGAGGAGAATGGAGGAGAAGGGATTGCGGCGTGCCCAGCCCCCCTGGGGGGTGAGTTCTCGCTTTCTGTCTCTCTGTCTCTCTCTGTCTGTCTGGCGAGCGCACGCGCCCTACAGTGAAAACCTCTCCAAAAAAAAAAAAAGACATTAAGGGGGAACCAGCAGTTAGCGTAATGGCTATGTCGCGGGCCTCCCACGTAGTCGACCACGGTTCGTGTCCCGGACCCGGTGGCTTAAAACTCACGCTGGGCGCGTATGCGTGCGTGCCCCAGCTCCCGAGAGGAGAATGGAGGAGAAGGGATTGCGGCGTGCCCAGCCCCCCTGGGGGGTGAGTTCTCGCTTTCTGTCTCTCTGTCTCTCTCTGTCTGTCTGGCGAGCGCACGCGCCCTACAGTGAAAACCTCTCCAAAAAAAAAAAAAAAAAGACATTAAGGGATCCAGCCAACCATGATTCAGATAATGGTCAACTGGGATGCACAGCAGGTCTGTCCTGTTCCCAAGCCCATGTTCTGAGCCGCCCAGCTTTACAGCCTTCCATTTTCCAAAAGGGTCATAGGGTAATTGTCTTGCAGAGTTGAGGGGGGTGCCTCATTAGGCATTCTTCCTCCCTTTCACTGACACACAGCAAAACCAAGCTGCTTAGGCTGAATAGGATGTGAGTGCTGTAGAGAAAGCTTTAATGGGCCAGGGTCATCTAAGGTCCTAGCTATACACAGGTTGTCAAACTCCAAGCCATCACAACCTATAATAACCATTTCTTTCCAGGTATTATTCAGTATTTAAAGTAGAGGTCAGAGGCAAAAAAGTATTAGCTGGAAAACCAACATTCCATCTGCAGAAAGGAAGAGAAAGAATCTTTTCCTGGTCCTAATTCTAATATATCTTCTCAGGAACCTAATTTGGACTCAGGGCTTTCCCATTAACTATATAAATGGGATTAATGACTTGATCCCAACAGAGAACATAAAGCACTTAAGGAACTGCTTTGGCCAGATGACACATTATTAGTGGTAATAAGGGGTGGAATTATTTAGTATTTATACGGCTCTTTATTTGCAGAGAGTGTTTGATGACTTTCTTGCATACACATTATAACCCTAATGGTCATTTTGTACTCTCCTATTTGTCATGCTTGTATGTATTTGCAGCATTTACACATTTGTGATACTAAGTAAAATTAATGCTCGTGAAAGCCTGCAGCTGACTGCCCTGTGTGATTTGGTGCTTCATTTATTCACAGAACACTTGCCTCCCAGGGTGAGGATTCTAAACCCAAGTCTCCTTGACCACCAAAAACTTTTGCAGGGTGTTTGGGGCTAGGATTCCTAGTATCAGTTTTCTTCTGTTAGGGGAGAGTTTAATGATGCCCTATTGTTGCATGGCTCCCTCAGGGATATTCTACTTGGGGCAGTTTCTCTGATTTTAGTTACAAATTCTTTTCTTGGCTTTATTTCTATAGTTACTCAATGCCTTTAAATAAGTTTAGTCTTAGGAGACCTGAACATTAATTAACCAAATCCTGACTGCAGGTTTAAGTCTATTTAGGATACTATTATTTCTCTCTTTTTTTAAAGAATTATCTATTTCATTTATTTATTCATTTTATTTTAATGTGACCAGAGACAGACACACACACAGAGAGAGAGGGAAAGTGAGAAAGTAAGGCACCAGGTCCATGACTCAAACTGTGGTCAGCCACATGGGAGTGGCCAGAGCCTTAACCACCACACCATCCACTGGTCCCCAAGATACTATTATTTCTTATTTTGTGGGTTAGATGGTGATTACAGTGATGATGATGATGACGATAATCAAAACAGAGTTCGTTGAGCACTTTGGTATCAAAAGTATTTTACCTGCATATTCACATTAATTAATTCATTTGTTAATATGTATTTATTCCCATTTTATAGAGGAAAGAGTTGAGGCTCAGCTCACACACAGTGCTCCACCTGACTGTTCTAACCATCTGACTCTCAATGACTATTTATATCCATTGTGCAACTTTGTTTGCTTCAGATCCCTTGAGTCTTATGAGCTAAGAGCATTTTGTTCTGGTGTTTGAAAATGATTGTCTACAACTTATTAGGTCATCAGGTATCTTTCCATGTTTTTTCTAGCAAAAATGTGTCATGACTTTCCCAATAACCACATAGTTTCATATAGGCTGTTTTAGGAAACCTTTAAGAACTCATATTGTCTGGATACTGAAAGCCAAAAGTCAGCGAGCATTATTCTTAGCCCACATGCTCCTCTCTCTTCCCTTCCCTTTTTCCACTTTGTCTCTTTCAGCCCTGAGTCTCAGTTTAGTGATTCTCCTCTTTAAGATTTTTTTTATTATTATTTTATAACCTAGCTCTTTCTAGCCACATTCTAAGAGCATACAGTGGGCTTCAGTCATCACTATTGGATCATACAGTAACAATGAAGTAGCACCAGGAAAGGAGTCTCCAGCTTTTCTTAAGCAATAAGAATCCTTCTGAGGCTTCGGGAATGCTGCTGCACATAGCGAAGTTTACTTATGCCTCTACCGCACAGTCACCTCCGGCCTCCCTCGCATTCCCAGATCACTCCTCTCATGTAGGAAGGTAACCTGGACACTTGATTCATAACTGGGTATTGGTAACACATGTGGCCCCTCCATCAGGTGGCACTGAAATAGAGGACTGTGGAGAATTTAAGGTAAGGGCGTGTTTCTTACTTGGTAGTATTTTACATCAAGAGCAGTAACAGTAAACAGGTGTCATGTTCTTACTTGGTCCAGGCACTACGCCAGTTCTTCCCATTTAAACCTCACCTCAACTTTACACAACAGACACACTGAAGCCATTTTACTCACAAAATGGTAAGTGGTTTGCCTCATGTGTCACAGCCAGTAAACAAGGGAAGGGAGTCTAAACTATCACCTGTTTCATTCTAAAACTACACACAACCTGGGTCCACCTAGGCATTAGGCATGGGCGACGGAAGAAACACCTTCCTGGGGGTGCCACCACTGTGCTTACACACAGGCTGGCCCTGGCAAAGAACAAGCTGGCATCCCTGCCTTGTTCCCAGGGTGGGGATGTTTCTTCCCATCTGCGGTGGGAGTTTGCCAAGTGACTAGGATGATGATGAAGGTGATTCCTGAACCCAGGTTATGACTGAGAGATTGACCCAGCAAGCCTCAGAGCCAGCTTACCTTTGAACAGAATTAACCTCATTTCTTCTTCCATCTCAGGCGGAGAGGGGTGGCGAACTCCACATGAGGAAGGAGGGAGGCCCTGTTTATTAATCGCCTACTGAATGTACACTCTATGTTAGGCATTCTCTCTCATGGAGAGTTCGTTTCTCTTTTTCATTACAGGGATCTATAGACAACTCTATCTGGGAGAATCTGACTGGAAAATGGACCGCATAGAACCGAACTCACTTGGCTTTCAACTTTATCTTGTCCTCACCATTGGTGATAGGGCATGAGACCAAAGCCTGCATGATGGTTAATTTTATGTGTCAACTTGCCTTAGCTATACCATTCACTTATTTAAGCAAACACTTCTAGGTGTCTTCCTGAGGGTTTTCTGTAGATGTGGTTAATATTCATAGTCAGTTGACTTTAAGTAAAGGAGATCATCCTCAATAATGTGAATGAGCTTCATACAATCAATTAAAAAGGCCTTAGAAACAAAACCAGGTTTCATACAGAAGAAATTCTGCCTCATGACTGCAACATTGGGCCAGCTTGTGGCATGGTGGTTAAGGCAGCTGGATTCCAAATAGGCAATTTCACAGATTGAGTTTGAAAAAACACGTCAGGTACATGTGCATTCATGTCTAAAATCTACTAAAATCTATAAAGGAAGAAGAAATGGAGAGACGATACTGTAGTGTGACCATTCCCCATAGGAAGTGCTTTCTCACTTTTCTCTCTCTCTCCCTCTCCTTCTCCCTCTCTACCTCCCTCCTGCCCTCTCTCATAAGTGCACTTGCCCTCTGGCAAAATTTAAAAACATTTTAAAAAAAAAAAGATTGCAACATCATTGCTCAAGTCTCTAGCATGTCCCCTGCCTTCTATATTTCAGACCTGCCAACCTCCACAATCACATGATCTAATTTCTTAAAAATAAATCTACCAACCTATCTATCAATGTCAACATCTCTATCTATCTAGCTAATGTGTCTTGTGTTTTAGCCAGAAATTTCAAAACTCCTAGAAGCACATGAACAGGAGCTGCCACCTCTGGGGACAGCAGTAGTGCCTCTTCCCTCTTGGATGAAATTCTTTAATTCTCAATATTCCCCTGGGGCACTCTTTAGGTGCCACTGCCATCTGGCTTGGGAGATGAGGAACCACAGCTTTCTTAAGCTCTTTCATTTCTAACCCCATTGAACGTTTAAAAGAGAACACAGTGCAGCTAAGCAGCTGTCACAGTGACCTAGAGTTTTTTGTCACTGTAATGTCAGATAACAGGGGGCCCTTTGAGAGGAAGGTGACTTCTCACAATGTTTTCACCCCATTCCTAATGAGGCAGCAATAATTGTTGTCGCTGGGATAGTCTTCCACACAAAACACCAATTGGGGAGGTCAGTGACAGTTTTCAGGGCCTTAGACTTCTGCCATTTTTAGCACTGAGTCTAATTTAGTCACTTTCTCTCTGACAGATTCAAAGTTCATCAAGTCCTGGGGTAAGATCATCTGAAAGAACTGAAGATGAGCTGGTTTTCCTCTCTTAAATGAAAAAAAAAAAAAAAAAGAGTGAGTGAAAAAATTGAGCAGAGAAGTGTTTAGCAGTTTAAAGCTCATAAATCTGTCAGCAAACTTTACTGTCCCTGTATGTAAAGTAGGCCAGGCTCTCCCCCTCCCTTACCTCCAATGTCATTTCAAATTGTGCACTCTTCATTATAGATAGATCAGCTTCGTCTTGGCTGGTAGCCAGGCTTTTGGAAGACAGGGACAAGTTTTATTTTTTTTCAACCTGCTTCTCATTCAAAGCTTAGGGTGACATGCAGTTGAGCACCAAGTTAAAAAAAAAAAAAAAGCATCAGTATTAGGTCAGTCAAACTACTTTCAATTATTCCCAGTGAGGCATAATTGGTGATATTGACAACTCACTGAATTGTATTGATTTCCCCATCCAAGTAAAAATCTTGGTGACACTTTTCTTTTCATTCCACTACCCTATTAGTTATGAAAAATTGTCTAAGGAAAAATTATATTCATCACAAGATTTTTATATATCTACATGGTTTTCCTGCAAGGCATGACCTTGAGCTTAAGTAATTTACCACTGATTGAATGCTTACTTTCCAGGGCTTCCATGTAGGCTTATTGTTGATTATGACTGAAATAATAAGCCGCAGCCAAGGGGAGGAGAGGAACTGAAATCCAGACACACCCCACTTGCCAACTTGTCCACCTTGAGGAAGGGGTGCCTTTTTCTAATTCACATGAGGCAGCATGTGGCAAGCCTAATGCAGCATAGCCACTGGACCGGCAGGTTTATATATGCTCTTCATTTAATCTGCACAAAGGCTATGCAAGTTGGCATTGTGAATACAAAGAAGGGGAAAATAAAGACATACCTTCTACTGGGGGGACTAAGATTGGTGGATATTTTTAAATAAATAAAGTTATTTATATCTATGTTCATTTCTGTATTAAATATCATGAGTTCATACTGATACCACCAATTCCTCACTCTTGTCTCCTGAGAATAAGAGGGTTTAAGTCTTAGCACATTGTCCATATGACCTTGATCAAACCACTTGAGCAATTTGGTCCTTCAGTTTCCTCATCCAAACAAAAGCAAAATGAAAAAGGGAAATAGGGCTAGTAAGAATGTCTACCTCACAAACTTATTGTGAGGGTTAAATGAGATACAAGGTATAACACACTTATCCCATTGTTGGAGCATACTATGTCGCCCAAACTATAGCTAATATAATAACATTATTTTTAATTCACTATTATTATATAACGATCTTTAGTGATTAACATTTTTTGTCCAGAACACCTGAGTAGATGCCATTTTAGCTGACACCTTACGATATTTCTTCACTTATTTTCTCCTGGGATGCTGAACTTAACTAGGATCACCAAAATCCAGCCAAGATATTCACAAGAAATTCCCAAAGGCCAGGGGCTGCTCTGTGGGAAGCTTTCTCCTCCACCAATCAGGCTGACCCCAGGGATTTGCGTCCACTACTACAGAGCCTAGATGAGCAAGGATGAATCTGATCATAAACTAATCCCAAAAGCCTGACCCTGAAGACATGGAGCCTGGATGAGTTCTTGCAAAAGATAACCCATTCTGTGTCCATCATTAATATTTCATTCCTAATTATAAGATCCAATAACATCCTCATATCCACCACCCAAATTTCACAAGATACATTGAAATGGCTTTTTGTTTCTAAGGATTTGCACTGGCAGTTGCATTGGAAGGCTAATTTCAGCCAAACAGAGAGGATTACAGTGACAAAATGCCATGAATCTTTTTACTACTTAGTTCAACTGAAACATGGTGCCACACACCAGAGAAACACATCATAAAGCCCAGAGAGGAGAAAGAGAAATTTCCAGGTGAAATTTCTTCAAAGGAAAAAATGGACAGCTGTCAAATCATGTGTTTGCTTGTTGAAACTCACACCTTCCTACTCTTAGTAGACTAAATATAAAAGACTAAGTTTTTTAAAAGAATTATTTTATTTAACTTTATTTTATTTTTTAAAATATTTAATTTCACCTGTTGCTATTATTATTATTATTTTAATTTGACTAGGGAGAGACAGAGAGAGAGAGAAAGGGAAAGTGAGAAAGCAAGCCATCAGGTCCTGGAAATCCAGGACCTTTAACCACCACACCACCTGCCAGCCCCTATTTATTTATTTTTAAAATTTGACCGGAGAGGGAACAGTGAGAGTGAGTGATTGAGAGAGAGAGAGAGAGAGAGGGAAGCCACCAAGTCCGGGACTCACACCGCATTCGGCCATGTGGGAGTCCAGAGTCCTTAACTATGACGCCACCTGCTGGCCCCAAAAGACTAAGTTTTAAAAGAAGGATTATAGTTTATCTATCTTTCATTTGATCTTTGATTAAAAATCTACCAGATAAGAAGCTTGGGATAAATTTATTGTCACATGAATGCCAGAGTCCTCTGGCCTTGTTAATGTGAAGAGCACATAGAGAAGACCATCAGTAGAGTTTTTACACATGCTTCTGACAACTGCAATCTGGGGAAGAGATTCAAGAAAAAATATTTTTCAGATCACTTAAGGAGTCATTAAGAATCTAGAACACTGATTACATTTCTTAGATTTTGGAGGATGAGTAAAATTACAACATGAGAACTTGCTTTATAAACATATAGTTCCTTTGAAAAAATTTACCATTTGGCAAATAATAATGATTTACATATTGACTTCCATTATTTTGTCAGGATCACAGAGGCCTTCTTGGAATTTCCTGATCTTCCCAGTATGTGATCAGAAAGCTGTGGATGCTTTTCCAAAAGCAGGTAGCCAGAAAAGCAAGCAGTCTTTTGTCCCCACCAGCAGGACAGTCAGTCAGGTTTCCTGAGGGAAGGAGTAAGAGACAGGACAAGCAGCGCAATGTTACAACACAGAGACAACACAGTGTTACAACTCTTCAGGGTCCTCCGTTTATTGTGAGCAGCATGGAGAAGACACAGTGTTACAACTCTTCAGGGTCCTCCAGAGATTGTGGGCCAGGGATCGTGGTTATATACATGTTGGTGGGCGGTGATTGGTTGTTCTATATGTAATTGAAGGATTATAAAAGGTGGGTTATGATTGGTTGCTTTTGTGGACCAGTCATGAGGTGCCGGATATGCAAATCTGAGGGATTCCAGTGGCCAATCAGAGCATGGTTTTGAAGGGAAGGTTTTGAAGGGGAGCTAATCGTGGCCTTTGTCACTGTGTAATTGTTTGCTCTCTGAGCCTAAGATGGCAATAGTAAGAGACTCATGAAAATGGCCTTGGCAGACTCGCTGGTGCGCAGCTTCCCACAGTCTTTGGGTTAAGCATGGATAGGAAAGGGGAGGAAGGTGACTGACTGCCCTCTAGGGGAAAAATGCTCACCTTGCCAGGGCAGGACAACAGAAGAACATGGGCTTTCGGTCCCCAGGTAGAACCTGGCTCAAATTCCATTTCCTCCATTTTCCAACAGTGTGCCCTTGACCACATACGGAAATCCTGACCCGCAGCTCCCAGCATCTGGAGCTTTTTGATTGGTCCTGATGCTCAGAGGTGCTGGTTCATTAGATCTTTTGCAGAAAGTGACTCAAAGTAGACCTTTTTCATTTGGGTGCAATTTTTTTCAAGAGTCTACTCTACTTGCCCTGATGACCCATCCTAATGACTGTGATAAAGAATTTACATTGCAAAAATTATTTTGCTTTGCTTTTGAAAAACCCCATTTTCACTTTCAATATAATTAGACCAGGGGAGGGAAAAGACTGGTTATGTATCTCTCACTCAATTAAACTCAGGTTTTGCTTACAAAATGTCTACTTAGAAATACTTCCCTGGGAACATTTATATTGAGATAAATAAATCTCAATGTATACTTAGAAACACTCAGAAAGATCACCTTGTGTTCCAAATCTACTTTATAACTTCTAACTTGTGATTCATGCTCCCACCCCTTTATCCATGATAGAGCCCATGTATGTGCACAAGAGAGAGAGAGAAATACCTTCCCCAGGATTATGCCTGTGATTTCCTTTCTCCAGTCTTCTGGCCCGCTGGATCCTGGGCACTGGAACACACGTGCCAAGCATTTTTTGTTTTTGTTTTTTGGAGATGTGTGAGAAATCACCCCCCAGGGGAGATGGCCATGCCGCAATCCCTTCTCCTCCATTCTTCTCTCGGGATCTTGAGCACACACACACACTCACCCAGCATGAGTTTAAGCCACAGGGTCCAGGAATAGAACCACAGTCGACTACATGGGAGTCCAGCAAAATAGCCATTACACTAACTGCTGGTCCCCCAAGCATGTTTTCTTTAAGGCTAGCTGGACCTAGGACTTGAACTACAGTCTCCACGTGGGATTCAACTTCTCTTGAGCAGTGTTTTACCACTATTCCATGAAGCTGACCCTAAAGCATGTTGTATTTGCTATATCATTAGATCCTCAGGGGACCACAATTTTTATTTCTACTTTGCAGATTAGGAAAAGAAGTTTCAGAGAGTTTGTGGCTTAGTAGCTACAAAACAGTAGGATGCAAGGCTACTAGTTTCTGGTACTGTGTTCCTTCAACTTCACCACATTGTGCCCTATAAATGATGTTTCATTTCATGTATAATAATCCTACTGTCAGCAAAGGTAATAATAACTTCAAAATACTTTGTGCCCAATATTTTTCTATTTCTTCGCCACACATCTGCTCCCATGAAAGATATTTCAGTATCACGTTTTTAACTTTAAATAAGTTTCCAAGAGGGAGTATTCAACCAAGACAACCTTAACTGGCTAGACACATAATATAATAACCTTTTTTACTTAAAGAAATTTATTGGACATGTATAGCCACCAGCTAAACATACTAGTTTATTCATAAAATGAAGCTAGTTTTCTCTAAAAATATTTTATAGGAGCACTGCGAATGAAAGAGAAGGGGGTGGATTCCGGGTGGAACTTCAGAAGATGAATTTAGTTCCAATTATCTGCTCTTGGCATATCAAAGATTAAAAGAACATTCCTTTAAAATATCTGTGCATGTGTGTGTACCTTTCCAAGTGAAATAGTCAAAAGTAAAGAAATCATACAGTTTACAGCAGACTCGGCCAAAATCACCAAGACAGACTCCCTATGCTCCTTGTGCCCAGCCCCTTATAAACATTGTCTCTAAAGTCCTAAATACTCTAGAAGGGCTTTTCTCCCTTGTAATTTTGCCCTGTCAGCATACCTATATCTGAAGAACAAAATGAAACAAATAAAACCCTTAACATGTAGCATGGGTCCAATTCAGATTCATGGTTAGTAGTTGCCTGGTAGAGTAAAAAATCACATATGTAACTTTCTAGTCCCACTCTCCACCCAAGGGGCTCCCACCGTGGGCATTTTTACTGCATGACATCAAGCCAGGGCTACATGAGAATGGATTTTTAAACTGTAAAGTACTGCAAAATGCTGGGAATTCATATGAGAATTTGATTAAACAATAACATAGGTATGTAGAAAACACATGAAAACGAAATATGTCTTACATTAAAGACTCAGCTGCTTTCAGTCACTCTGGGAGCATCGTTTTCTTGTCAAAATGAAAAGTTTTCAAGCTGTGTTCACTACACATGATGCTCTTTGAAACATTTCCTGATGGCACTTTGTTAATGAGTGTTTTATCTTTTAATTATACCACATAATTCACATACTAGTTACTTCTTACTCTTCATACATTTAAGTTGGTCATCATTCTGTTAGTATAAATTAATGAGCCTTAGTGAGGAAGCCTCAGACTGGAAATCTATGTTAAATACAGACTTTGACCTTCTAGAAAGAACTCCTCCTTATATACATCTAAATTTTTTGAGGGACAGGGGTAGGAGGAGATTTCCCTAAGAAAAGAAGGTGGAGTAATTGTGTCCTTACTCAATGTTAATTCAGCAAAAAGCATTATCACATATTTTACAAGCATTTTGTGTTTGATCTTTCATTAGTGTATTACTCAATGCTAGAGCCCCATTTTTGTGTTGCAATAATATTAGTAGCCCTGCCTCTGATCTGCTCTGCTTCCTATATCAATATTTTATGTACTCTGCATAAGTAACATGAAACCTCATCTTCCCAGAATCTCTTCCCAAGCATCTAATTATTTAGAACATACAAATGATTGGGCTAGAAGTTGCAAGAGAAAGGAGAAACTTAATTGTCAATTATTCATGATAACAATCATTATTTTAAAGGTGTTTATGGGTCGCACAACCTACAAAAGGAGATAAGCTCTATGTACAAAACCATTAATGAAGCAAAGACAACACATGATCAGAGAACACAGTGAGAGAAAGAAATAGATCAGTGAAGAGTGTGAGTATGACCCTTGAACAAGATGAGACATTATGTAAGTCCTGTGGAGTGGTTAGAGTTTAAGTAGAATAAAGTCCAGAAGAACACTTCTTGGGCTGGGATTGAGGGCTGTAACTACAGTAACAGCCGTTAATGACCTTGTCTGAGTGTCTGCAGTCTGCTGGTTTTCTTTATTTTTATCCTTGTTTAGAGGTAAATTCAACTATGTGATGTGTGTGTGGCCCTCCATTCTTATGTAGTTGTGATAGGCATTTATTATTTGTTCTAATCCAGGCCTCTTTCTTCCAGAAAAATAATTCCTCTTCTTCTGGAAGGCTTTCTCTCTCTACACTTCTCCAACTCAGCTCCTTATTTAAACAGACAAGATGTGTTTGTCTCACCCTGTTCCCATGGCCACGTTTGATTGGTCCAAACTCTGGGAAGACTTTTCCCCTGGATTTTTGGACTAGGAAGCAAAAAAAGCACTGGTGCAGTCTCCCTCTTGTACTGAGACTTTGGGATGTGAACATGCCGAGATCATGGTAATCATGTTTTTTACCATGTGGAGAAAGCTACTTTGCAAGGGCTGACATACCAAAGACAGAGAAATAAGTAGGAGAAAGAGTACCCTGATGGCTCTACTGTTAGAGCAGTCCAACCATAGCCTTGATGTTGGGCTCGTGATCCAACTGTTTTTTGTTAAAATGCTCAAACATAAAGACCAGCAGATGGCATAATGGTTACATTGCTGGACTCCCAAGTAGTTAACAACAGTTTGAGTCTCGGACCCTGCATTTTAACATTCACACCAGGTGCATGTGTGGTATGCATGCCTGCCAAAAATCCCAAGAGGAGAATGAAATTGGCATGGCCATCCCCCAGGTGGAGTGATTTCTCGTTTTCTGTCTCTTGGGTGAGCACATGCATCGATAACAAAAATCTCTCTTAAAAAAAAAAAAGAGAGAAAAAATAAAAAGCTCAAACATATATAATAGTAAGCTCAAACATATATAATAGTGAATACTCATATCCATCAACTGATTTTTTTTAATTTTATTTACTTATTTTAATTTGACCAGAGAGGGACAGAGCGAGAGAGAGAGAGATAGCCACAGTGAGGAAGCAAGCCACCAGGTCTGGGACTTGAACCACATTCGGCCACATGGGAGTCCAGTGCCCTTAACTACCACACTACCTGCTGGACCCTCCAGCACCTGATTCTACAATTGACACTTTGCAATATTTGTTTTATCATGTATCTATCTATTCATCCCTTATCTATGAAGTCATGTCATTTTGAATGCCTTTTTTTTTTTTTATGAGTGGTTTTTTCTATAGGGCACTTGTGCTCGTCAGCGAGACAGAGAGACAGAAAGCGAGAAATCACCCCCCGGGGGGATGGCCATGCTGCAATCCCTTCTCCTCCATTCTCCTCTTGGGATCTTGGACACGCATGCATGCACACATGCCCGGCGTGAGTTTAAGCCACCAGGTCTGAGACTTGAACCACAGTCAAGTACATGGGAGTCCAGTGACATAGCCATTATGCTAACTGCTGGTTCCCATTTTCGATGCATTTTGATATAGCTGTACACATGATTGCAGTACATCCCTACACAATTCAGCATACCTATCATGAAGAGTACAATCAATATTACTTTACTCAGGTGAAATTACACATAATGAGATACACATCTTTTAAGGGTAGCATTCAATGAATTTTGACCAAAGCATATACCTATATAACTCAAGCGTCTATCAAGATACCTCTATCAGGATTTTTGAAATGTTTGCTGCTTGAAAGTTTTATTTCCACCCAAAATCAAAGGGATTATACTTGTATTTTAGCAAATTCACAACTAAATTGGACCAAAGGATCTAAAGCCTTTGTTCACCAATATGGTGCCTTTCTGCAAATTAGGACTCTTGTTTAGGCCTAATGCAGCCTCACAGTCTCATGGGCTGGCAAGAGGGACAGTGCTTGATGTCAACCCCTGCCAAGGGTCCTTCATAGTAAAACTGCGCAGGCATATATGAGAATACAACAAGAGAGACTTGGAGTCCTCGGTCTGAGCCATAAAGCCGACTCGGGCTTCACACTTCTATTTCCCAGACATACTTTTGCTAAGGCTTTGTCACCACCTAAAGCATCTTAGGGTTTCCCCAAGGAAAGTGGTACTTCTTGACCTCTATAATACCCAACATAGAGAAGAACTTTTGTGGGATGGTATGATACTGTATATAGGAATGTCTGTCAGAATGAAATAGTATGGGCTAAGAAATGCAAGATGCTTGTTTATCTCAAATCATCAGAGCAGGAAAAAAATAAGCTGTTACTGAATCATAAACACATTTTTTGATTACACTAAACTTGGACACTAAATGATGTTCCTTGGGATGCTGCAAATTGGTGTTTATACATTGTATTGGGGACATAGAGGAAGTCATAATGCAATCAGAATGCAACAGCAGTAGAAGTTATGCCTGGGCAGGTCTGGTAGTGCTTCAAGGCCTCTTCAAATAAAAGATGCCTCCCCAAGGCCAGACACAAAACAGAGTAATTGTAACTCACTACAGATGACAAGAAAATTGTTCAAAATAAAGAAATGTGTTTCCCTGAGGTTTGGAGAAAGGCCAGGCATTTTCTCCCAGGAGTAGTGATGGCAAAAGGGACCGTCAACATAAATAATTGCCAGTCTTTATAAATATGTATAAGCCTTTCCAGAAGAAATAATTTGGAGGTCAGCCCAGGGAAGGAAGACTACATTTTATTTGTGGAGGAGATACTTAGTCTGCAAGCTATTTGGAAGCCATGATGGAAGTGAGGTGGAGATGGGATAGACTGTCCCCATTTCCAGTCTGTTCCTCAAATTCAGAGACACAGAAATCAGTCTCATGGGGGCAAGGAGGAAAGGCCCATCAGTCCATCGATCACTGTTTTTGCACCAGGCAGTGGAGATGCAGATATTTAGGAAACCATGCCTGCCCTTTCCTGAGTACTGTCTCTTTTCATCCCCACAGCTATTACTCAGATAATCATCTCTTAACTTACTTACTAATTAGCCTCCCAAATTTTTCTTTGGCCTTAACCTTACCTTCCTGGATTCTGCCAAACACAGGCATTTTTCCAAATCACAGAAATAAGAGGTCATTTAGAGGAGGGTGGTTAAGACCTTGGACTCACAGATAAACTGCTGAGGTTCAAATCTTATCTCAGTTTACTTTCTTTACAGGATGACATTGGTCAAGCCTGAGTAGCAGAGATAAGTCGTATGGGTAGAACCAGGGTGTCTGGTACCTAGAAACACACAAAAATACATGTTATGATTAAGTCACTCCCCGATTAGAACACAGCAGGGGCCTCCTACCACCACCCAAGTCCAATTCCTGACTGTGATTCCAAAGCCTTTGAAATATGACTTCAACCTCCCTTCCGCCCTCAGAGCCTGCCACCTGCACCCCAACTCTCGCCAGGGTTGCAGAACTTCATTTACCTCGACATGGAACACACTTGCATTTCTCTGAGCCCTGCACATGCTTCTTCTGTCTATAAGGCCTTCTCCTTCATACTCAGTAAATAGCTATTCATCCTTCCAGAAGAAGCCTTGACAATTGAGCAGTTGGATGTCTTGAGTAATCGGAGACAGGGTTTTAATCTTGCCCTCAACACTCAGCACCAGGTGAATAAGATAAATAAGGAGGATGTTCTGTACCCGAGTTTCCTCATCTGTGAAGTGGTTTCAACGTCCCCACAGCATAGTTATAAGGATTAAATGAGACACTGAGCACAAGGCACTCAGAGTTGGGTCTGACACGTGTGAGGACTAAAGTGAGCACAGCTGCAACTGTGACCCATCAAACTTCATTTCTTTTTAAAGCCTCATCGGTATTTTCTGTATGCTTCCCTTAGTATATACCATTATCATAATAGTTGTTAAATTTTGCAGTATTACTCGATCATAGACTCGTTTCTACATGGACTGTGTGAAAACACAGGGAACTACATAGTATTCATCTCCGTAAACTAAGTGCCCTGCACTATCCCAAGAAGAGTGTAAGTACTTACTTATATATTGAATAAATGAGTTATGGGTAAGTGTAAATAAGTGGGTGGATGGAGAAATTGATGATCTAAAAAGAGGCTGATATGAGGCTAGAGGGTGACATGGTGGTGATGCAACACTGAACAAGTCTGACCCATGTAGGAAGGTTCTGGGTTCACATCCGGAGACCTCCCTGATTATACCATGCATATGTGTGCCCCAGATCTGAGGCTGAGGTTCGAGGGAGACTGTGGTATGAAGACCTTGTTGAGGGTATCTCTCTATCTTTTTTCCTATCACTCCCTACCTTTGTCTCTGTATCTCTCTCAGAAGAAAAAAAAAGTTAAAAAAAAATTTTTTAAACAAGCAGATAAAAGACACGTATTTAAAGATAATGATCAGGGCCAGCAGATGGCATAGCATTTACATCACTGGACTCCCACGTGGCTGACTACAGTTTGAGTTCAGGACCCAGTGGCTTGAAATTCATGCCAGGCTTGTGTGTGTGCATGCCCAATATCCTGACAGCATGGCCATCCCTCCTGGGGGGTGATTTCTCACTTTCCCTCTCACTATCTCTGTCCTGGCAAGCACATGTGCCCTAAGGCTAAAACCTCAATTTAAAAAAGAAAAGCAAAATAATAATTTTAAAAAGAGCACTGTATGCCTTGCAGTTGAACAGACAGTTTAGGTTCTCAGTGATGTAGAGGTTCAGAAGGAGAGAAGTTTTTGTCAGACCCTCAGGGTTGACTTTCCAGAGAAGGAGAAATGAGCTGGGTCTTGAAGAACGGGCTCAGGAAGGGCCAAAGACCCTCTGAGAGACAGTGATGCAGCCATCTAGACAGGTAATTCTTAAATATTCTAAATCAGGTAATTCTCAATTAATTCAGGGATAAAACTAGATGATAAGTCATGAATAAACAAAAAAATATGACTATAACAAAACTGTCACAATGTATTACAAAATGGACTTAAGTCAAATGCATTTAGCTATGATTGCACCTGATACTTAGAAAAGGACAGTATTATTTTAGAAAAGTACAGAGCAATCTGTCTGCATTTTCTGCATCATCTACTAGGCAGATCAAGTGACCAAACACAATACTAGGCTGTGGTAGCTAGTGCAGGCCACCTGCTAAAATAAATAAGCTTCAAAATGGGGAGGCCACACAGTGGCACAGTGGTAAAACACATCGCTCTGTGAGGCTGAGTCACATAGGAGGTTTGGGATTTGCATCCTTGGTAAAACATATCACTCTGGAAGGTTGAGTCACATAGGAGGTTTGGGATTTGCATCCAGAGACCTGCTGGATGCAAATCCCAGGCCAGCACATGCCCATGGCCCAGACCTACTGGATACACCAGGCTTGCATATGCCCATGGCCCAGGGTTAGCTATGGCTGGAGTGAACTGAGGCATCAGTGCCCTGTTGAGAATGATGTCTCCCTGTCTCTGTTTCTCTGTCTCTCTCTGTTTCCCTCTGTCTCTGTCACTTATGGAGAGAATAAATAAACTTAAAGAAATTTAAAAATGTAAATGGTAACACATAATAAGAGTATTTTTGTTTAATTAACAACCCAAGGGCTATTTCTAATTGGTGAGTGGCTCCTCCCTGTGATGACTCTGGCCTCAGGGTCCTTCCATCCAAGGGCCCTGCCATAACTGCCAGTCTCAGTGGGACACACAGTTTAAAGGGAAAATAACAAGAAAAGCACATGCTGAAGGACTTCCATGGGGCAGGCCTAAAATTGAGTCATATTTCTCCAGACTCCCTGCAGGAAGCTGGAAATACATAGCTCTGTTCCCAGAGAAAGGAGGATATTGAGAGGAGGCCTTACAGAGCCACCAGCAGGGTCAGCTGCATGACCATCTGGTTTTGCCAATGAGCACTTTCCTTCACTCTCTTGATTATGATCCTCCTCTCCTCAGTAGGATACCACAATGTCATTAGCACCTGGTGTCTAAAATGCTAGCTTATATGTTTCCTGGGCTGTTAGACTATGTGATTTCCACTCCAATACATTTTTCCCCCAAGAATAATACAGTCTGTGTGTGCTAATGCTATAAGTATCAAATCAGAGATTGAATGCAAACTATCAATATATACGTCTAGATAGATAGATAGATAGATAGATAGATAGTTATATAGAGTTCCAAAATACACCATCTCTTCTCATTATTTACTATTAACATACAACTGAATAATCAATATTTGATATTTGACTATGGTAACCAATATTTATTGGGTGTATACTTTATTTCAGGTTGACACTTCATACCATGTATACCCTAAAACAAAACCATGATTTAGAAGTTGTTAATTTCTATTTTAAAGTGAGAAAGATCAGGGGCAGAGAGGTTTAATCAATGGGTCAAGTTTTCTTTCCTAATAATTATCAAAGCTAATTTTTGAATTCAGGTTGGCTGGTTTTTAAGTCCCACATTATTTTATATAATGTTCTCCCATTAATAATATACTTTAGGTTGGGGATGAAAAGATTACAATCCAATAATGATTTTTCATCATTATAATTGGAATACAAGCATTTTGGGCCCAAAGATCCATATGCCATAATTTCACCATGGGAACAGTGGTATCAGCCAGTTTTTCCATGCAAAATACTACACTTTTACATACTTATTATTTTTGCTTTTTGAAAATAATATCAGATGTTCATAATGAGCATATTGACTCAGTAATAGGACAAAATGAGTTGACATTTATAAGTCTAGAAAAATGAAGAGTTATGGCAGAATTAGTTGAGGGTTTGGAGATGACCTAGGACAGTGATTGCTCATTATGGTAGTGAAGTTGCTTCAGGAAATCCAAAGACGTGATCCTATTGTGAAGTTAGGGGGAGCGTCAAACCAGTGAAAATTTATTTCTGATGCAAAATGATAATAAAATGATGAATTTAGTTATATAAATGTTTTGAAAATAATTTTAAAAAATTGATAGATAACTACGTGAAGTTAGGGGGAGCTTCAAACCAGTGCAAATTTATTTCTGATGCAAAATGATAATGAAATGATGAATTTAGTTATACAAATGTTTTGAAAGTAATTTTAAAAAATTGATAAATAACTCCATTTACAAATTTTATAGCCTATAGTACACTTTTAAAAAATTTTTTAAGGTTTTTGCCATAGAGTTCTCACACTTGCCAGAGAGAGAGAGAGAGAGAGATATGATGAGAGAGAAAGTGAGAAATCATCCCCCATAGGGGACAGTCATGCCACAATTCCTTCTTCTCCATTCTCTTCTGCAGATTTTTGGCATGTGCATGGTTTTCTAGACACCAGGTCCAGGATTTGAACTATGGTCAGTCACGTGGGTGTTCAGCACCTTAACCATCATGCTACCTGCTGGCTCCACTATTAATTTTTTTGATAGTTTTTTAAATTTTAATTTATTTTTACATTTTTCCACAAACATTTACTTTACATATCAAAAAATTTTAACTTATACTCCATACTTCTTGAAAGTTAATAAACAACTTTCAAAATTTCAAAATATTTCTTATAATTTTGTATAATTTTGTTTGTGACTCTATAACAACAGAAACAGTATAGTTTTAAGTATTTTTGAGAAAATATTTACATGTCAACCATTCAAATTGTTGAAAAGCCAATGCCCAGCACACTAGTCACACATAAACCTTCTCAATTCAGCCCTGCCCAAGTGTATTCTGTGATATACCATCTGCTAGCAAAGATTAGTCTCTTTTTCTTCCTTCAAAGTCTTTCTCAAGATAATTCTCTGGTGTGGTTGCTCTTTTGCAATCTCTACCGATAACAATACTGGGCTGGAAAGGTCCAGGTTATTTTATTTTATTTTTTTTATTTTTTGGAGAGGTTTTCGCTATAGGGCGTGTGCGCTCGCCAGACAGACAGAGACATAGAGACAGAAAGCGAGAAATCACCCCCCAGG
>NW_006159799.1:258200-261976 GCF_000334495.1 Tupaia belangeri chinensis
CTACGTGGGAGTCCAGCGACATAGCCATTACGCTAACTGCTGGTTCCTGAAAGGTCCAGGTTATTTTATAAATTCTTTCATATATCTTCTCTAATCCTCTCTTGCCAGTCAGAACTATTTATGGTAACAGGCCATCTTTCTAAAAGCTTCTGTTAGCTTAATTGAGATCCATGTTAGTTCCATAGTTTTCTAATTAATCTTCGGATATGACATTCCAGTCAAAGCCCTGTCCAATAATGAGTATTTCCTATTTCTGAATCAATGCAACAAGCATTGTTGAACTTACGTAAACAACCCTTCTCCGACAAAATAAGAACATTCCCAAATATTTTCCAATTCCAAAAGGATCAGGAAGGAAGAAAAGTTTATGTTTCCATTTAAAGAAACATACAAGAAAAATACTTTAACATATCGCTAAACCTATCAACTGAAAAGAAAGTAAACTGTTTAAATAGGGAAAACAAAGCATACTAAAAAACAAAAATCATTAATGTTTTACTCAAAAGTCATAAAATTCTATTCCACCAGTTCAGTCTTATGTTCAAACTCTCTTCTGTTGAATATGTGGTGTTGCTGTCGTCCAATCTTTCCATTGAAATCCTGGGAGTTAACATTCTACGTTGTTATTGATATTTCTTGTCCCTAGCATTACATTGGTCATTTTCTTGGTTGCCTTTTGTTCTATTATTTCTGTATGTATCTTTAGTTTCATTGGTCATGCACTCCTTTCAGAATTTCTTGAAGAGTAGGTCTGCTACCTGCAAATTTTTTCAAGTCTTGTTTATCTGAAAATGTTTTTATTCTTTCTTTCCTTATAAAAGATAATCTTGCTGGGTATTGTATTCTTGGTGAAACTGTTTTTCACTTAACACTTCAAATATATTTTCCCATTCTTTCCTTGCTTGCATTGTTTCTGATGAGAGGTCTGAGGTTAATCTGATTGGATAACCTTTATAAGTAACCTGACATTTCTCTCTTGCCAATTTTAGTATCTTGTCTTTGTCTGTAGGTTTGACCAGTTTGTCTATGATGTGCCTTGGAGAAGATCTTCTAGGGTTGATTCTATTAGGGATCCTTTGTATATCTTGGGTCTGAATATTTGAATGCCCCTTTAGATTTGGAAAGTTTTCTTCCAAGATTTCTTGGAATAGATTATCAATGTCCTTATTAGTTTCTTCACCTTCTGAGATACCAGTTATCTGAATGTTTGGGCGCTTAATGCTGTCTAGTAATTCTCATATGGTATTCTCATTTTGGAGGGTTATTTTCTCAGGTTTTTTTTTTTTGGCTGCATTTTCTAGATCAGAGGTTATATCTTCAACATACGAGATTTGATTTTCTGCATGGACTAATATGCTTTTAATACTTTCAAGGGATGTTTTGACTTCCTGTAGGGCAGCCTTCATCTCTAATAGCTCCATTTGATTCTTTTTCATGGTGTGTATTTCCTCTTTCAGATCATGAAAGAACTTCAACACCTCCTGAAATTTATTGTCTCTTCTGTCCTTCATCTTCTGGAGTTAATTATCTCTCAGCTCTTGCATCTCATTTAGTTTTGTCAATATGAATATTCTGAAGTCTTTATCAGACATTTCCAAGAATTCTACTGTACTGTTTGTAGATGATGAGGTATTGTTCTTTTCCCTTACAGGAGAGACATTTTCTTGATTTCTCATGTTTCTTGTACTTCTGCGGTTATTTATGGTCATTCTGAGACAAAATCTCTCCTCCACAGTGCTTGTCTGAATATTTTGGGAGTCTAGAAGATGGGTTTAGAGCATGGCTTCCCTCAACACACCAGGACACACCTCAGCTTTAAAATGGCTTCTTGTCTGAATATTTTCAAATATTATTTTAATAAGAACAATTTAACAAATATAATAAAATATGATTTTATTAGTCATTTACATTAAAAAACTTTGTTTTGAAATACGAACATGTAAAATATGTGGTAATTTTCTAACTCTCTGGAACATTTCCCCATATTTTAACGTTTTAATTATTTATATATTTTTAAAGAATTATCTTACTTAACTTTATTTATTATTATATTTTTTCATTTTGACCAGAGAGAGAGAAAGAGAGAAGGAAAGTGAGAAAGCAAGGCACCAGGTGCAGGACTCGAACTGTGGTCAGCCATGTGGCAGTCCAGCACCTTAATCACTATGCCACCTGCCAGCCCCATTACATTTCATATTTTTATATACTGGCATTCACAGAAAAAAATAATTGAGAGAGGCTAACTGTCCTTCAGCTTCTGAGAAGCATGGTTCTACTAGATGGACCTGAGCACTTCGCTGGGCTATGGAAGTTTCTGAGTGTGATTATTTGTTAGGGGTGTTCAAGCTGATGTGATTGGTGCCTGGAACTGTTGCAGCTACATGTTTGTGATTTTCCAGTGAGCTGGACACTGGGTGTATATGTGCACTGAGGACACAGGCTCTGAGGGTTGGTGATCAGTTGAAGTCATGCTGCATGAATGGACATGCTGTAAGGACAAAGAAAAATACTGTGTATAATTCAAATACTTTTAAGTTTACTGATGTTCCTATTATGCACCAGAATATGGTCTATCTTGGCAAATGTTTCATGTACACTTAAAGAGAATATATCCATTAAGTGGAGTATTCTGTAAATATAAATCAGATAAAGTAGGTTGCTTGTGTGTTGTTCAAGTTGACTATATCCTTCCTGATTTTCTGCCTACATTTTCTAAGAATTATTGATAGGAGAAGTTTTAAATCTCCAACTACCATTACAGGTATGACCATTTGTCCTTGCAACTCTAACAGTTTTTGCTTCATGTAGTTTGAATCTCTATCATTAGCAAAGATAATGATAAATATTTATAATTGCTGTGTTCTCTGGTAAATTGACCCTATTATCATTATTAAATGAGTTTCTTTATTCCTTGGATGTGCTATGCTCTGAAATGTATTTTATCTAATATAAATATGATTTCTCCAACTTTCTTTTGACTCATGAAATGACAAACCAATGAAAATATTTCCAAAGTATATGTCTGATAAAGGACACTATCTATTTTGAAAATGTATAAAGAATTCTCAGATTTTAATATTCAGAAAGCAAACAATCTAAATTGGGAGTAGGCAAATGTTTTGAACAGATACCTCACCAAAAAACTTATTCAGGTAGCAACTATGTGCAGAAAAGATACTCAACATCATTGTCATTAGAGAAATGTACATTAAACCACAATGCAATCTTACTTTACACCTAGTAGAATGGTTAAAATTAACAACTTACCACATTAAGGTGACAAGGACTCAGAAAAATGGAAATTCTCATACACTGCTAGTGGGAATGTAAAATTGGTGAACTACTTTGGAAAATAATTCAGCAATTACTTACAAAGTTCAAGATAAGCCTACGATATAATCCAGCCATTTTATCCCTGAGAATTTACTCAAGAGAAAAGAAAGCATATGTTGGCACCAATATGAAATTCAAAAGAGTTTTGTTTATAAAAACAAAAACTAGAAGCAATCCTAACAGCCATCAGTGGAGCAATGAATAAACAAACTGAGGTATATACAGACAACAAAATACTACTCAACAATAAAAAAGGAATGAGCTATTGATATACACCACAACCTGAATGAATTGCAAAATAGTTTTTCAGAGTGAATCAAGCTGGACAAACTATAAATAGTGCATTTTCTCTAATTCCAGAAACATAAACTCCAGAAAATGAAAAGTAATCTATAATAACAGAAAGCAAAACAGAGGGCGCCTGAGGATGCAAGGTGTAGGGA
>NW_006159799.1:262190-270785 GCF_000334495.1 Tupaia belangeri chinensis
GGGAAGGATAAGCAAGAAGGAAAGCAGCATGGGGGATTGTCTGGGGGGTGATGGAGATGTTCATTATCTTGATTGTGGTGATGACTTGACAGTTACAGAGACAGGTCCGAAAGTTATCCCACTGTACACTAAGTACCCACTGTCTACTGAATGTCAGTTATAACTAAATAAAATTGCTTTCCAAACTAATTCCGTCTCTGCCTGATAAATAGGAAAGTATATGTTTATAGAAAGACTTGTAAATAAATGTTCTTAGCATTATTCATAACCACCTAGTACCGGGAACAACTAAATACCCAGCAGTTAGTGAATAGGAAAACGAAATGTGGTATATTCATACAGTTTACTACTACTGAAGATAAAAGGGAATGAACATGTTATGACATGAATGAACTTCAAAGCATCATGCTCAGTGAAAGAAACCAGACATACCAGACTATATACTGTATGATCCCATTTATATGAACTATCTAGCAAATACAAAGCGATAGGGATAGAAAGCAGATCAATATCCAGGGAAGCAGAGTGTGAATGGGGAGTCTAAATATGCACTAGTGATCTTACCAGAAGGAAGAAAATGTTCTAAAACTGATTTATGGTTATGATTGCAAAACGTGGTAATTTTACCAAACAAGTAGTTTGAAATTCTGGCCTACCTTGTCTCAGTTCTTCTCAGCTTTTGGTGAACTCTCAGAATGGGTCTGCAAAGAAAGTAAAACATAAGATCAGCGTGAGCTATGCACTGGAGATACTGCACTACGCGCTCATCAAATAACTCTTCTGGATAATGCTGTTACCTTGAAAATGTGATCTTGGAAGATAGGCATTTGAACAATCATTGCATAATAAGTGCATAATAAGTATATGGCCATGAAAATGGACTGCAGGCATTTCAGAAAATGAGAGGGCAGAATAAACGTCTCAGTGGCTCAGTATAGTAGCTTGGTATCCATCAGGGGATAGTGCTATCGTCTTAGTACATTAAGAAAAAGCATATATTCTGAAACCATAAGGGCAATGAAAACAGGAAAACTGCATTATAACCTAAGGCTCAAGTTTTATGTATGCCATGAGGACAGGATCAAAGAAGGGCGAACTTTTGTTCTGAAGATTTTTCTTTCTCTATGACGGTGAATATACATTTCACCTCTAAAACGAAAAGGGAAGAAATAAAAATATAATTGTATACTTTCAGTGTAGTCTTGTGGGAAAGTTTATAGACAGGCAGGAATTACATTGTATTTTCCTGGGACTGGCGTCTCACAGAAATATAGTGATATTATACGTATATGCAGAGCGAATGGGGCACCGTTGGTGGTCAACGCAGTGAGTGGCCTCAAGGATAATGGTGAAGCCAACCCTCAGCACAGCCTCACTGTCCAATGAGACGCACTCCTTGCCTCTGTTTGCATGTAAGCCAGATTCGATCTTCAGTGTCACACCTAGACGGTATTTCCCTAATGGAACAGGGGCACGTGAGAGGCCCCACTCACAGCTGTGCTGACACCACCAAAGGGATAACCTGATGAGGGCCAGTCTACGAGGCCCATGAGAGTGATATTCTCTGCTTATTGGGATCTCTGTGACTCTGCACATTGACAATGGCTAACTTTCAAAACTAAAATTCATTTTTCTTTGTGCCTAAAGAGAAAAAGTCTCCAGAAAGAGTGGTGAGGACAGTAACAACACAGGAGATGGTATATGCAAATGATAAAAACGCACAAGATAGTGCTTCTAAGGAGATCCAGACAGCTATGGGACAGGAACCTTTGCTTTTGAAACTATGAAGAGCTATCAGCTGTGCTTGGGTGTGCAGATTTCCTAAACTGCTGAAAATGCTGCTCATAAAAGGGATACATACATTCAGCCTTCTCCATCAGATGTGCTTTTTTTTTTAATGTTTGGGGTTCGACAATTTAAGCTACTTTCAACAAAGACAGATTGACTCAAAGACAGATTATTCTGTTCAACATTGGTCTAAGACACAAAAAGGTTGTAACTAGTAATGAAACAGTGGGCAACATCTATGTGTGGTAGAATATTCAGTAAACTGACAAACTGAGGAAGCAAAAACGTGAAGTAATGAATAAAGGGCCTGCTTTGACTTATGCTGTGAAGGGTAATTCATTATTTTATGCTTGGGTTAATTATAGAAATATAACCTGGGAGGACTATGGCTCTGAAATGATAAAATGCACAAGGTTAATACATAAATATGGAACAACCACATATTTTAATGTAACAAAAGATGTTTATGGCTTAAATTAAGGCACATCAAAAGATTGGCTTTGACTAGTAAAAATATAGCTACTACATGCCCAAAACCCCAGGAAAAGAAGGGATTGAGAAATGGCCATCTCCCTGGGGGTGATTTCTCACTTTCCCTCTCTCCGTCTCTCTCTGTCTCTCTTCAGTGAATACACATGCCCTATGGCAAAAACCTAAGATATAAATAGCTAATACATTTGTTCGTTGTTATTATTCTCTGTTCTTGAATTGAGAACCATTGGTCTCTAGCTGTGACACTCATTTGTGATGCATTTATCACTGGCCTTCATGTTACAGGGTGATTTTATTGATGATGTTGCCATTCGTGTGAGCAGAGGTAGCTGCAATGCCTGGTGGATGTTCCCCTGTTCTTTTGTATCTCTGTGGCCAGAGCTGCTGCTAAAGAGCCTGTTGGTATAACCAGTTTTGACATTCGGACTCCAGGTAAACCCAAAATGCATGTTGAGATCGGCTTCTCCATGTCTTTTACTCTCGTATTATTCTTTCCCGGTTATTGCTTTGATTTCTCATTTGTCTCCTGCTTTACCCGCCATGTTACAGGTGGGGAAATAATCTTTAAGACATTGCTCCTGTTTTGACTACTGCTCATCCTTCAACTGGACCAAAGGTAGAAAGTCAAAAAACCATAGTTCATTCTAATGGACTGTAGGCATTTCAGAAAAGATTTAGGGGAAAGCAAACATTACAAGAGTCCCAATCCTAGCCTACTAGAGCTCAGTGCCTCCTTACACTGGCTAGAAGAAGGCCGAAAACTAAACTCATAACTCTTCTTTCACAAGTAGTAATGGCCCCTATGTCATCCTCCCTGGAATGAGGTGGAATGCTAAATAAATAAAATCTCTTGGTTAAAATGTTGGAATGTACATGAAAATTAAATGAGATGAAAACACACAAAACATCTAGAACTATGTCTGATACACAATAAATGCTATGGAATATTTGCCTTTTATTGTTATTCATATGTATGTCTTTGTATCAGGTAAAATCACCTTGTATCCCAGAATTGGGGGCAGCATTGTCTAGGCTGAAGGATCGTCTCCAAAGAAAACAAAATACACAATAGTTGAGTTGGACTGTAATCAAGTGGCTCTCCTTCATGGGGATTCCTGAGCAGTGTGGAAGAACAGCTCTAAGACCCTGAGAAAGCACTTCAGAGTGGATGAAGCGAGCCAGAAGATAGGTGAGGGGTGAGAGTGAAAGGAAAACATTCGTTATTTTAGTTTTTCTACATAAGTCCAGGATAAGTGCGTAGGAGCAGCACTGTATGAATGTGACATTTGGAGAGAGTTTCATGTGGGAAACCAAATCTCTTTCCTCATATAGGACAAAGCACTAGAATGTGGTCCATGGAGCTAAGGAAGAGAAGATTCAGATAGTGTGGGGATGATGGCTCCTACTACTCCGGACCCCTCAGGTCCACTAGTCTGATTTTCTGTATCACTTTCCCTGAGGTGGTCTGTTTTGAAAGACCAAAAAGCCAAATGGTGTTGGAGAGGTCCAGACTTACTGTTTACTTTCGAGTAGTACTATCTCAAGATATGACACACTGGGAGTGGTCAAATCCTCTTCAAACTTACCCTCCTTTTACTACAGTGTCATCGGCTCACCTCCAGCTGTCATTATTGGTTCTTGAGCATTGCTAATGGCCTTTGATCCTAGACCCAAGCCATACAAGGTGGTCTTTACTACAAGTTCCCAGAAAATTAAGTCTCTTTCTAAAAGTTCATTCCCTTTGAGGAGTTCACAGAGAATCACCTGTAAAAGGAATGCACTTGCAACTTAATAATAAAAATAATAATACTTAACTTATTGAGCATTTTCTGGGTGGCAGTCCATGTGCTAAGCACTTCTCAGAACTTGTTCCATGTAATTCTCACTATTACCCTCCCAGTCTTTCTAGAAGTAAGTCACACAAAATAAGTTCTTTAAAAATACCTTCCTGGGACCAGCAGATGGCCTAATGGTTAAGTTGTTGTACTGTAATCTATTGCGGTACAAATTCCAGACCAAGCGGCTTGAAACACTGAGCATGTGTGTGTCCATGCCTAAAATTCCGAAAGGAGATGGAGTAGAAGGGATTGTGACATGGACATCCCACTGGGGAGTGATTCCTTGCTTTCTGTCTCTGTTTTGCTCTGTTACTCCTGTGAGCACATGCACCCTATAGCAAAAAATTTCTATAAATAAGTAAACAAATAATGGGACTAGAAGATGGCATAATGGTTATGTTGCTGGACTCCCACACAGTCGAGAGTGGTTCGAGTCCTAGACCCAGGGGCTTGAAACTCACGCCAGGTGCGTACATGCCCAAAACCCTGAGAGAAGAATGGAAAAGGGACTGCAGTGTGGCTAAACCCCCTGGGAGGTGATTTCTCACTTTATGTCTCTCTATCTCATTCTGTCTTTCCAGCAAGCACATATGCTCTATAGCAAAAAATCTCTCTTTAAAAAAATATATATATTTTCCTAAAATCTCAATATTTCCAGCTCAACTACTTCTTATAACTATTTTGATCCATTTTCTATAAAAACCCTCAACTCTTCCCAATTGCAAGGGAACAGCTCACACTGTAGACACACCAGGTAAGTTCACGAAACCCACAGGACCCAGATCCAGTGGCATCTAGGTAGTGTCACTACTTAAGAGGCTGGAAGACATGTGGGAGACTCAACTTCAGCCAATATAAATGTCCAGATATGGGGGCAGTTACTCATAATCCTAGCTAATTGGAAGGCTAGAGCAGGAGGGTCATGACACACAAGACTCTGTTAAAATATGTCTCTTTCCATTTCTACTCTCCTCTCATTCTCTCATAAAAGGGTGGGTGGAGTGAGAATCTCACAGTACCCTAGTGGGTAAAGCAAAAGAGAAAACAGAAGGCTTCAAGGTATCCAACCTAACTTTCAACTCTGTACTCTATAGGTTTCCCAAATTTGGTATGAGGAGAGGACTGGGTCAATGATAAAGTAGGCAAGGTCTACACTACCTAACATTAAGGCATGGCTCGTGAAATGAGTATGTAGAAGAACACAATTTGCTTCCTCAATAAATCCTATTTCTGTCTCTAAAGGTCACACAAATATAAATTCAACCCACAAATGTTTCTCTTATTACATTTCCTTCTGTAAATGTTCAACGACCCTACATGTGCAAAGACCATTTAGCAGAATGCCAACATCAGCTACGGAGTTTGTAATTTTAAAAAGTAACAACTAAGAGCAGCTATAACTCATAATATAGGAAACAAGAGGTTTTGAGTAAGACTGTAAAAACAAACAAACAAACAAAAAAAACAGGAGGAAAATCTGTGCTCCCAGCAGGTAAAATATTCCTGACATTTTTAATAATAATGAAACATAATGCCTCCTGAAGGCAAAACTGAAATCCATTTTGCATATAGAAAAAAATAGGTTCCTTTTAATTTGTTTAAGTTTCTTTGTTAGGCTTCGTGTCTCTGAAAAGTTTGAGGATATGGAAAGTATAATAAATGTCTCAATGGTTGAGAGGAGATGTGAAAGACGGAGCCAATTTTTCTAATCAGACTAGGGAAAGTAAGAAATCTTTATGCAAGTAACTGCTTTCCCATTTCTTCACAAATTCAGTCTTGTTTTACTCTTAGATGTCAGAAAAGAAAACAAAATATAAGCGTGCTTGACTTTACTTACAGTATGTACAATATCCTGTCAGTGATCACTGAAGTGCATAGTTTGTGTCTCCTCCTAAATGACAAGGTTTACTTAATTAACATTAGTTAAGGGGAAAAAAAAAGGAGAGATAAAGGAAAATGAGTATTTTAGTTTTAAAAAAGAAATGTGATCATTATCTTCAAATACTAGAAGGAGTTCCTATGGGAGATGGATTACACTTGTGTGTACTTAAACTGGGAGAGGTATTAACCAGCAGGAGAGTTCAACAAAGAAGAATACAATGTTGTAGTTATGGGTCTTTTTTTTTTCTCTCCTATATTCATTTCTGAGGTCCTTAAACTTGGTGCCATATGTCTGCCGTTCACTGCTCTCTTCCTACTGCCTAGTAAAGTAGACTTAATAACTGTGGGAGCAGTGGCTTAACTGTATAATGATTAGAACTGTCCAGTAATGGAGAAAAATTGTTTCACAGGTGTTCCAGTACTTGTGGGAATACAGCAGAAATTCAAGTATTTGGTGGGGGGAGGATCAAATATCATGTGATCTCTGAACTAATTCTCATTTTCCATGATTTAGATATATGAATTGTTCTCATGGGGGTCCACCAAAAAATGCTCCTGAAACTACAGAGTAAACTGCAATTTCAGGGACCTTAGAATTGAGTAATGGCTATGTCACTGGACTCCCCCGTAGTTGACCATGGTTTGAGTCCCAGACCCGGTGACTTAAACTCCTGCTGGGCGCGTGTGCGTGCGTGCCCAAGATTCCGAAAGGAGAATGGAGGAGAAGGGATTGCGGCATGGCCATCCCCCCTGGGGGGTGATTTCTCACTTTCTGTCTCTCTGTCTCTCTCCATCTTTCTGGCAAGCGCACACGCCCTATTGCGAAAAACCTCTCAAAAAAAAGAATTGAATATAACATAAAATGAAACCAGTACATATTCATTTATAATGTCTGTTTGCCTTTGTGTAGCTAGTCCTCTACACAGTTTTTAGGGATATCTTACTGCCTTACTGCCCATCTGCAAAACAGACCTCAAGGAATGAGTTATAATTCCATGACCCATGGCGAGAATGGGGAGCTATGTGGTTTTTCCTAGGACCTTATCTTGTTTCAAGAAAAATTAATGGGTCTCTTCTTTATTCCTTCCACCCCATCACCTTCTTGATGAAACCTTCTCATTCCCTATACTTTGGAAGGTGCAACTTGCTGATGCCAATGATAAAAGCCTCCCTTCCTGGAATGGGAACTTAATTCCTAAATGATGGCCTATTATGAGGCTTCTAAAGTAATTTCACCATGAAGATTGGGCCTTAATTGGTAGAATCGAGTTACTGAATGTTCCCTGTGTGTTGCTGTCTAGGCTCTACGTGCTAGACATTGCTGTGGTTGCACATGTATGTGCTTCTCCTGGCACAGCTCAGCTGAATAAGGAGCAAGTGTAAAGGCAGCACCCCCAGACCTTTCTTAGGGTCAAAATCAGACCATTTGGAATTTATTTTTCTTAATATAAATATTTGGTATTAGAAGACATGCCCAGAGCAGCCACTTAGCGCTGTGTTTCCTTCCTGAGAGTTAATGTGATTTAAAACCACCACTGCTGCACTTTTTCAATCTACCTGGAAGTGACAGTGTGTCATTTTGGGTGTTCACCCACTCACTTCATCTCCCATCTACATGCTGATGGGGAGAAATGCAATGTTTACTGTTTTCATTTATTCTTAATTTAAAATTTTATTGGCTTTTGGGAGCAAGCACAAATAACAATTTGCAGGAAATGGTGAGGATAGAATACTAAACATCTGCAAAAGGGGAAACATGTAAGGCATCAGAAAAGAACCTCTAATGACATAGGAAAATACAGCTGGTCCACAGAAATGCTCCTGAAACTGTAGACTGAATTGCATAAGCTCTTTCAGAAGCAAAAGTGGAGGGAATGCATACACTTTATCTCATTTACCATTCACTCTTTCATAGGTATGTCAGACAGGAATTAAATTATTCTGATGTGACAGATGGAGATACTGAGGTATTGAATAGTCAAATGACTTACTTTATTAACTAGATGCAATAAGCTACCACCATGACTTAGTGATGGAGCCAAGAGCATTGACTTGTTTTAACTCCTTGGGGCTATGGAAATAATTAAGGATTGTTGGGAAGACTTCCCAAGGTATGGGGAATGTGTGGGAAATTTTTCTGATTCATTTCAGGAGATTCCCAAACTCCTGAAGTCCTTGAACTCTGTGTTAAGAACCTTTCCCTGGGGCCAGCAGATGGCATAGAAGTTACGCCGTTGGGCTCCCACATGGCCAACCATGGTTCAAGTCCTGGAACTGGTGGCTTAAAAATCATGCTAGGAACATGTGCATGTCTGCCCAAAATCCTGAGAGGAATGGGAGAGAAGAGATTGCAGAGTGGCCATCCCCTTTGGGGAGTGATTTCTCACTTTCTCACTGTCTCTCTGTCTCTCTCTGGTGAAACACGTGACTTAAGGGAAAAATAAATCCCTAAAAAAAAAAAAAAATGGGGGCCGGCAGGTGGCATGGTAGTTAAGGGCTCTGGACTCCCACATGGCCAACCACAGTTTGAATCCTGGGCCTGGTGACCTGCTCTCTCTCTCATCATTCTCTCTCCCTCCCTCTCTCTCTCTCCCTC
>NW_006159799.1:270960-306635 GCF_000334495.1 Tupaia belangeri chinensis
CATTAAAATAAATTTTAAAAACCCACTTTTCTTACCTGACAATCATTTTCCCATCTTTTAACTGCATGTAGTTTTGTTTCTTGTTTTTACTTTTTTCTTTTTTTGAGAGGTTTTTGCTATAGGGTGCATGTGCCCACCAGAAAAAGAGACAGAAAGTGAGAAATCATCCCCCAGGGATGATGGCCATGCCACAATCCCTTCTCCTCCATTCTCCTCTCAGGATCTTGGGCATGCACGCACTCGCGCCTGGAGTGAGTTTAAGCCACCGGATCCAGGACACGAACCATGGTTGACTACACGGGAGTCCAGCGACATAGCCATTACGCTAACTGCTGGTCCTTTAAATGCATATAGTTTTTGACTCCAGATGGGAACAGTAAGGTTGAGGTATTTTGTAAATGCATTTGAAGGCCATTCACAAGATTAATTATGACTGATACACCATGCTCTTGACCTAAAAATATCTAGAAAGGAATTCTAGGATGTGGACTCAAAGCTTATTTGTTGCTGAAAACCTGGAGCCAGGATTCCTAGGAGCAGGACGGTGGGCCAGTACAGGGTTTTTTTTAACCAAGCTTTTGCCAGCAAAATAGTAAAAGTACTATTCAGTGAGTTTTTCATAATGATAACTTTAGGATTTCTGAAATTATCTTTCTCATGTATTTGTTGATTAATTTGTTGAGTTTTTTATTTGTTTGTTTTTTCCAATTTAAGGAAATGGTGACGTTGGGAGTCCAGATGTTGAGTAACCTGAAGTCCAGTCTCCTGGGCTCAAAGCCCAGCTGTACCACCCACAGCTGGGCTAGATCAGATCAGGCAATATACCTAGCCTCTTCAAGCTTCTCTTTCAATATCTACAAAATAGTAACATTAATAGTACCTGTATGATAAGTACTGTACAAACTGAATGTAATGAGTCACTCACATTTTTTTCTTCCATGAGAGAGACAGGTACTCTCAATGGGGCTGCCATCTCATAATCCACCCTAGTCTGAGGTGGACCAGGTCTCAGACACACAGTAATGTGCCCAGTGTGCACAAGGAGATTCAGGACACAAACCCAGGACTTTTCCCATGGGAATCCAGTTGTGTTGACACTGAGCCACCACCCAGCCCCAAGAGTCATTCATGAATTAAACACTCTAATATTTAGAGTAGATGGTAATATATATTATCTATAATACATATATTAGATGTTTATATATACATGCATGTATGTATAAAATATATTTACATACCAAATACATATTTACATAGTCAATCTATACACATGTATATATATGTGTTGATATACACATACATATAAAACCATGGCAAAAACAATTGACAATGATGCATAGACTCTTTAAATTGCTTTTTAAAAAAATTTTACTGTGAAAATTCACATCTGGCAATCTTTTTGGTATATAAGAAGAAAGGATGAAAAGAAAGAGAGGGAGAGAGAAGGGGACAAAAAGAGGAAGAAAAAAGAGAGGGACAGAGAGAGTACATACACACAAGCTTAGGGGTAGGGAGAAGGAAAAAAGTTATGTAGTCAGCTCTTTCCCGAAAAATGCCTTGTCTAGAGGGTTCAGACCATTTCAGTTTGATTCAGTCCCTCGTCTTCAGGTTTAGTCTACCTTGTGTCTGTTTTCTGTCTCTCTCTTTCTGGAACATCAACATTATGACAGCAGCAATCATGTCTGCCTTGCTCGTCACCCAATCCAACACTGCCACACTGTAGATTTTCCGTTATATTCATAGGATGAGTGAAACAAGGGTCAGTAAATCTATGAATGCTAAATACCTTGGGCAGGAAATGGTGTTAATGTTTCAAATGCTCTGTCCTCCTTTGGTTTCCCTTGGCTAGTGGCATCCCATTAGCCAAAGGCACAGTCTGCTCAAGTCAGTTCAGGAGTATCACTGGCAGGGGCCACTTGAAACTGCACTTGGACTAGTGCAGAACACAACAGTGCCAGGCAGTCTCGGTACCAATCTCTCTCTCTCTCTCTCTCTCTCTCTCTCTTTTGTAAATTTTAATGTAAAATTTCAGCATCATATATACAGCAGTTTATCAGCCACAGACAACTGATTACAACTTGTTTTTAATGTTGGCTTACTGCCAATTGTATGATTAAAAGAAGTTTGTCTTCATTTAAGTGGGTAGAAAGACTTTTCCTAGGTCAGAATATAATGGTGCTATGAAAGACAGAGCTATCAGTTGTGGTTTAAAGTAGCTGTGTCCATCATCAAAGAATAAAGTCATGCCTACTTCAAGGTCTGAACTGTTCTTTAATGGGCAATGTGCTGGAGAAAGGAACAAGGGTTATATTTCTTTTATCATACATTACAGAGAGTGAACAAATGTCAACGCATTACAGCAATGGTGAAGGCAACAGGCAGCCATTCAAACACTATAAACACAAATTACTCTGACAAGTGACCAGGTGTCATCAGTTGAGGGATCTCTAATGTCACTCAGTACATGCTCTTCACTGCCATCGAAGTATTCTTTAACCATAACTGATGCCTGTTACATTCCCATTTGCTAGAATTGATTTTCAATAGCTAATGCCAAGGTACACTGCTAATTAACATGGCCCAAAACAATAACAAAAAATTAGACCTGAACCTCAACCCAACAAAGTACAGATCTTTTAACAATAATTATTAAACACAGTTCACAGTGTGTCAGCTTTTCCTATGATTGCTCACTTGTATAATATATTAAAGAGAGAAAATAGCACAGGGTTAGAAAGTAGCAAGGGGTAAAACACCACGAGTTGCGAGGCTGACCCACATGGAAGGTTCAGGTTCCCATCTGGAGTCCTGCCTGAGTATGCAAGGAACGCATGTGCCCATGTTATAGTGCTGATGGGAGTTGGGAGGTGGGAGGGGAGCTGTGGCATTGAGACCCAGATGGAAGTGCACCCAGTCTGTCTGTCTGTCTGTCTGTCTCTCTCATAAACGGTAGAGATAAATGTCAAAAAAGAGAGGGTGGAAAAATAGCAGGTTTGTATTTACTTATCTAATATCCTGTCTCCAAGGGCATTAGTCAAAAGGATGGATTTGGTGACTTCTATTGTTTGTCTATAAAATGTCTTGAATTTCTAAATATTATTGAAATTTGTAAATAATCTGGTTAGCAATCTGCCTTCCTGCATTTCTGAAATAGCATCTTAGATCAGCAGGCACCATAGAGAAAGGATATTAAAATGAAAATACATACTTTGCTACTGAAAAAAAGGCAGATGGAAATAAATTTGGAGAGAGAGATCAACTCTTCTCTAGGGAGTCCATTTAACATCCATTGTAGATTATCTGCTCCTTCATAGGAGAGCGAAAGAGGAAGCAGAGGAGTTAGAAAAGTGGCAAGGAATGTAGTAAGCAAACACTTTCCTCTTCTCTTAAAATGTAGTTTCTCCAGTGACAAGTTGAAATTCAAACATCTATCATCAGCAAATATCAATACATTTTAAAATGTAAAGTTTTCAATAGAACAGATCAGCACTTTCCAGGACTTTTCTATCACATATACACTCTTAGGTATTAATAGATTTTAATTGAAAAGTAATTTTTAGCTTTAAATAAATTTGTTTAACCCAGACCCTCTCAAAGGTAAAAAGATTTGCCATAAAGAAGGAATTTTGCTACTTAAAAAAATAAAATGACCTCGAGTGCTATAAAATGTCATATGATGGAATAGCCTGGTTCCATCTAATAAAAATAATTAGCCAATTAGAAAGTCCTTATTGTTGGCTGGGCAGGATGTTAAGTGTATATTTAAATTATGATGTCATTTAACTCCCACAATGACCCTACAAAGAAGATGACACCATTTTTACTATCCACTTTTCCTAGGTGTGAAAACGAGCTCACAAAGCTTAAAGAGCATATCTAAGGTCACACAGCTTAGGATTTCAACGCTGGAGGGCTGATCCTATGACCCATGTACTGAACTTCATCCCCTCTAGCCATCAGAAGGCAGGAATTCTGACTGAGGTTGGGCCCTTAGACAAATCCTGAGTCTCTTTTGCCCTTGTTGTTTCAGTTCCCATTGAGAGTTGAAAGAAGAGGATGGACTACACAGTGTTTAGGTTCTTTCCAAATTAGACAAGCTGTTCTCTGTAAATTACATTACCTTGTTTGGTTTTTCATTAAGGAAAAAAAAAAAAAGCAAATAGGGCCTGTCTGATGTCTAAAGGATATTTTTAAACTTTTAAAAGACATGTTTGTTTTTACTCCCATGAGTATTCAGCAGTCAGTACTTTATTCTCATGACTTGTTCTTAATCCAAGACATCCCTGATGAAGGGTGAAAGAAGGAACATGACCAGGAGCTTAATTGTGTCTGAAGAATTACATGTCATTTCTTTCTTTTTTTTTTCTTTTCTTGCAACAAACTCGTATTAGCTTTCTATTAATAGTTTAAAAATGTAAAAAAAAGTTTAATTCATTTATTAATTTCAGCTATTCTAGTTTGCATGCCTGTTCCATCTCCACAGGTGTCAAGTTTTTAGTTTATATTGCCTTATTTTGTCAATCCTTTGTTCTGCTGTTATTTTCAGTGTTATCTCTATGTGCTTTATGTCCAGTTTAACTAACTGGTAAGTTCCTCGAAGACCAGAGTCTGGCTGTGACAGCTTATATCTTCATATCACTTCATGTTTAGTTTTAATTTTTTTTCTATGTGTTAGTATGTTTCTTTTTTATTTTTATTATTATTATTTATTATTATTTATACATTAAATTGCTATACATCATTTAGATTGTAAAGAGATTTTAGCCAATATGATATACACCACACACCAGGCAAGTTGAGAATACTATACACGACGTTATGAACAGGCAACAAACTATATCTGTATTCCATAAATGTTTTATTTTTTCCCAAATTTCCCCTCCTGTACTCTTCCCCTCTCCCACTCTCCTTCTACTTTGTCCCCAGTGTCCATAACAATTTTCAGTTCTCTTAGGCCATCCAGTCTTTCAGTCTCTACCATAGAGTGTAGACAGTTGGCATATATATGTTAAGTGGGGACATACAGTGTCTCTCTTTCATAGCCTGACTTGCTTCACTCATCAATAAATCTTCCATGTTCATCTACTTTCTATCAAATGCCAGGGTCTTGCTGTTTTTTATGGCTGAATAGTATTCCATGGAGTATATGTGCCACACTTTTTCAATGCATTCATTTGTTTGTGGACATTTAGGTTGGTTCCATGTCTTAGTAATCATGAATAATACCTCAATAAATATAGTTGTGCAAGCACTTTTCTGACTGTTTGTCTGTCCTTTGGGTAGAAACCCAGGAGTGGAATTGCTGGATCATGTGGTAGTTCTATTTGAAGGTCTTTGAGGAACCTCCATATTGTTCTCTACAGTGGCTAGACCAAATTACATTCCTACCAACAAAGTAGGAGAGTTCCCCTTTCACCACATCCCTGCCAGCACTTACATTTTTTTTTTTTAATCTTCACCATTCTGACTGGGATTAGGTGGTATCTTATTGTAGTTTTGATCTGCATCTGCCTTATGATGAGGGATGTTGAATGTTTAGTTACTGTTTTAACACTATACAAATAATACATGTACCATAGAACATCTTATTCATTTTTTTATTTTATAACTTTAAACAAATCCTGATATTTGAAAGTTTGAATTGAAAATATCTTTGTACTTCAAGATTCTCATGTACTCTATTTAGGACCTTAAAATTTTTTTTAAGAATAGACTCCTTAGCATATCATATCATCAACTCAAAGGTCTTGGGCATTTTAACAGTTAAGTTCAACATGTCCTAGAGCTTCCCTGAAGTGAGAAATACTCTTTTCAGCACTCTTTGAACAGCAGCTGCATCTCTACAAGCACTTTAAAAAAAAAAAAAAAAAATTTTGACATTTCTATTTCACTGATAAAAGTGACATCATCTGGTTGCTTTAATGAACATTTCTAAAACATCAAAGAGTTTTTCATGTTTATTTTATAATTTAGGTACATTTAAAAAAAAATTTTTTTTGGAGAGGTTTTCGCTATAGGGCACGTGCGCTTGCCAGACAGACAGAGAGACATAGAGACAGAAAGCGAGAAATCACCCCCCAGAGGGGATGGTCACGCCGCAATCTCTTCTCCATTCTCCTCTCGGGATCTTGGGCACGCACGCACACGCACCCAGTGTGAGTTCTAAGCCACCAGGCCCGGGATGCAAACCGTGGTCGACTACATGGGAGTCCAGCGACATAGCCATTTTAAATTTTTTTAATCATATTTGATTTCCACTTATTTATCAAGGTCTTAGTTTATCTGTTTGGACAAACTCTTATAATAACCTTGTTAGGTGCCTACTAGAAATATTTTTCCCAGTTCACCTTGTAATTTGATGAAATAAGATTTTAAATTTTACAAAGCAAAACCTTGTCAGTTTTTTTAAGTTAATTCTAATGGATATTACTCTGTTTTCATTTCACTTTATTTTCTTATATTTTCATTATTCTTAGATTTTCAGTGACAACTCTGTATATAGCAGATATTAATATGAAAAATGTAATTATAATCAATAAAAAAATAAGTAAATGATGTGGTGTTGACAGGCAGTGAATAGGAAATGGAAGCACTTGATTCAAGTGCTATTTTTCCAAAGGCTAAATGGGCATCTCTATTTGCAACCACAATGTATCACTCCCATATAGTATGGCTACTTGGATGTTGAACAACAGGGACCTTCATAACTTGAGGTTTGGCTTCAACCTCCAAAAATAAAGAGAAAAGAAAGGTAAAGGAAAATCTTTAGAACAAAGACTGTTCCTCCCTAGCTCTCTTTTCCCTTCTTTTCCTTGGTTTTTGTTTTTTCCCCCTGCCTGTTCAAGGTAAAAGGTATAGAATATGTTTATTATCCTCTAAGAAGTCATCTTTGACAACTCCAGGATATGTGCTTGCCTCAACACTTTCATTTTATAACTTGTCCTGATTTCACACCTAGAATATAAGCACTTTGAGAGAAGGGATGGCTAAAATGAATAGGTTGTAGTGATATAATGTTAAACCAAAAACATGAGCTTATTCCTAATCTTAGTTCTTTGCTCTCTTAGGCATGTTCCTTGGCATAATTTATGCACACACATAATTAATCGAGTAATTATTAGTACATAACCTTTCCCCACAGTCACAAGTAATAAATAGTTAAGTTTTATGAAAACAAGAGAGACTGAAGTGTTTGTGTGAAGGACTCTTCCAGGAACCAGATGAAGATAACATCTGGTTTTGGCCCAGCTCGGAGAATGTCCTGCACTGGCCTCATGGATTAAGAGCACCTGGTTCAACCACCACTTTCCATCACATATTCACATTTCTGTCTACCCATAGAAACCCTGAAGTCTCTGCTGTTCAGAGTTTTTTGGACAGTCTTGAGCTCTGCTATCCTCCTAGACAGAAGGTCTGTCCAATAATATATATTTCTCTGTCAAAAAACAACTCATCTTGACTTTATCTTTTGATTGATAAGCCATTAGACCCAGCTTTCTTTAACAATATGAATTCCAAATAGTAAATTTTTCAAAGAAATAGGAATACATTAGGATTCCTCTATTAATCTCACATTTATTTTGGGGGTTCTAATAGTTATCTTAAGACATAATGATTTACATATATATATATCAGCACATACACTCTTTTCTGATCATTTTAGGATATTCCTACTAATCACCAATATGCTTCTTGCCTATAGATTTTTTTTTAAACATTAATTTATCTATCTATGTATTTGTTCCAATTTTGAAGCCACTGGGTCCAGGACTCGAACCACAGTAGATCATGTGGGAATCCAGTATCTTCACCACAACACCTGCTGTCTTATGTATAGACTTCTTTGACCTTAATAGAGACCTAGATTACTCTCTTGTCTTTAAGACCTAAAACACTCAAGGCCTCATGACCATCTCAAAGTATCTGGAAGCTTCTTAATTTATCTTGGTCAGTGGTCTTATTTGTTACAGTGGGAATAATAACTACCTCAAGTCTCCTTAGATACTCTCTAATTGTAAGTTAAAACATGTGACAAGCTCTGCCTTATAACTTGTCCTCAATTAATTCTGGTTAATTTCCATCCTTGAAGCTGATCTGTATCTCCGATAGCCCATAGATGAAAGCTGGTGGCCAGATCAGTGGTGGTCAAATACTTTATCCTAACCCCAGCTCTAGATCTCTTGTTATGGCCCAGATTTAAACTTTCCCTAAGAAACAGAGATCCACTTAAAAAGTCAGTGTGAGAGTGAGTAATAAAGGGAGGGAGGGGAAAACAGGGGGAAAAATATGTTTGACACCAAAATGAAAAGTTATTTGCGGATGATAATGTATATGGTAATGTTATTTGTCTTTACTGATATGTATCGCATTTGTTCTGGAAAAAGCAATGTTGTACAATGTAAAGATATAAAGAGATTAAATGTAAATTTTAAAAATTATTTAAATTTTTTTAAAAGCCAGTAGCATACTAATCCTGACTCTGTCCAGTTCCCAGAGTACCTCAATAGCTCACATGGCTCTTATTACAATATGTTCTGTCTTATATAATACAATATTTCTTACATAAACATTCAAAGGGCCAAGACAGATCTTAGTTATCTCTTAACACTTTATAGCACCCAGCCCAGTGCTCAATAGCAGATGTGTATATATGCGACTTGAATTCAATTTTTCAACCACACCCTATTCAGAGGAGAGGTACATTATGCTTCATTTGAAAAAAATGAGAAAACTGAGCTCCATAAGAATCATAAGCATAGTTGTCCACCTGCTCATTAATCAACCCTGAGTGTTGGGACCAGCAGCTGGCGTAATGGCTATGTCACTGGACTCTTATGTAGTCAGCTGAGGTTTGAGTCCTGGATCTGGTGGCTTAAACTCACACTGGGCACATGTTCATGCGTGCCCAAGATCCCGAGAGGCGAATGGAGGAGAAGGGATAGCGGCAATGGCCATCCCCTCTGGGAGGTGATTTCTCGCTTTCTGTCTCTCTGTCTCTCTCTGTCTTTCTGGCAAGTGCATGTGCCCTATAGCAAAAATCTCTCCATAAATAAATAAATAACCAAATAAATAAATAATTAAAAAATCAACCTTGAGTGTTTATCCTCAACGCATGATTAGGGAGCACATACTAATTAGCATTAGCCAAATCCTGTAACCATAATTCATCTCTCCAGGGATTGGCTTAAGTGTGAACCAAAGAGATACAGGAGAAGTTTCTGCTCTTAAAAATAAGAGCAGAAACAAGAAGTGAGATTCAACTTTTTTTAGAAAGATGCTTAATCATTGGGAACCAGCAGTTAGCGTAATGGCTATGTCGCTGGACTCCCACGTAGTCGACCGCGGTTCGTGTCCCGGACCCGGTGGCTTAAAACTCACGCCGGGCACGTGTGCATGCGTGCCCAAGATCCCGAGAGGAGAATGGAGGAGAAGGGATTGCAGCGTGACCATCCCCCCTGGGGGGTGATTTCTCGCTTTCTGTCTCTATGTCTCTCTCTGTCTGGCGAGCGCACGCGCCCTACAGTGAAAAATCTCTCAAAAAAAAAAAAAAGATGCTTAATCATGAGGGCAGCTAGCCTGATGGGTAAGCCAACTGGCCAAGGTGCAGAAAGCAAGGAATCCAAGCTGGGAGGATGGATAGAAGCTGTGACTTAGCCACCCTGGATCCAACTACATCTGCACTTCTTGATATGTACAATACAAAATCTGCTCATTGTTAAGCCAGACAAAAGCAGCTCAAACTCCCAAGTCTTTGAAAAATCCAGGGATGCTGAGCATGAAAGACCTTGGTCTGGAACTAGTAGAAGGACAGGTTTTCGACCTAAAGGAGTATATATCAGTGACCTGATCAGCCTGTTTTCATATAAAACCTGTACAGAACACTGTTTTGTGATTTCCTTGCAGCAATAAAGTAAGATTCAAAACATTGTTCATGCCCTTATGGAAAGGCAATTCTCCCCAGAGGCCTGAGAAGTGACCTGCCAACCTGACAATGTTTGTCACAGCAGGCCATTGTGTTTCCTACCAGCAGTGCTGGGCACACAATAGATCCTCAAGCAACAAATACAAATGGGCTGACAACCAAGGGACTCAATAATAAGCTTCCAAGGAATACAGCCCCGGAAGCTGAGGAGAGAAGGGAAAATGCCAAGGTGAGAGGAAAATGTAACCCCACTTCATTTCTGTGGTGAAAAATTCATTCTAGTTTTTGCTTTGAAACATCACCAGGCCTCATCTCAGAAATTGGCAGTGACTTGCACTCAGAGTTCAGAGGCCCCATACGGATGTGCGGATGTGCGAGAAGCATCTCTTCAATTATGCAGCGAAAGCTGTTCTGTGGAACTCCTTCCAAATTACCATCTTAATGTGATGACAATTTTTTTTTTTTGTATGTGTGCCCTGAACAGATTCTTAAATCTGGAAGCAGAAAAGGAACTTGGGAGAGACATGTGTTTAGATGACAAAAATGCTTCATTGTGAGAGGGTGAATTCTTTTAAGCTGCTATGTATGTCATAAACATTCTGAATTGGCAAAGACACTCTGGCTCAAGGGTTTGCGAAAACTTTTTTTTTTTTTTTAAATGCAAAACAGGGCTTTGTCTTCTCATTTGTTGTGTGGTATTTTTGTTGCTTATATATAAACACCTAGAGTGGAATCTAACCTGACCTCTAATTGAGACAGGCAGATGGGATCAAACTATTATTTAATTTCTACAATAATCAGAGTTTACTTTGTGTGAATAAAATATAACTCTAAATTTGAGTTTTTATTTTGCTCTTTTCTGCCTCTAGGTACATGATTCCCAACCCCCTGTACCAGGCATCCGAGGCTGGAGAAAGGCAAGAAAGTTAGAGCTGCAGCTAAGGATGGCAAGAATAGAGAAAACCGGGAGCTCGACCAGGCTGTAACCAAGAGCCACCTGAGGAGACATGAGAAAAGACCATGAGGCTCCACCACCTCATGAGGAGGGCAGGGGAGAAATTACTGCTAGGAGCCTAGCTCTGTGGCCCGATGGTTAGGACAGCTAGATCTCAGATGGCTGACCGCATAGTCAGCTAGTGAGTCCTAGACCTGGTGGCTAATAAAAGACTCTAGGCACACACGTGTGCCCAAAATTCCAAAAGGAAGGAGAGATGGAGGAGAAGGAATTGTGGTGTGACCATTCCACATGGGAGGATGTTTTTCCTTCTCCCTTTCTCCTTGAAGCTTATCTTTTCTCTTCTCCCTCTCTCTCTGTCTCTTGTCTTTCAATGGAGAATGAATGTGCTTTCTAATGAAAAAGAAAAAGACTCATAAAGGCCGGCTTACGGGAATGGTGGTTAGAACAGCTAGATCCCAGATGGTCAACCACATGGTTCAAATCCTGAACCCAGTAGCTTGAAAAACATGCTAGGCCCATATATGTACATGCCCAAAATCCCAAGAGGAGAATGAAAAGAAGGGATTATACTGTCTCCATCCCCTCATCTGTCTTTCTCCAGCGAGTGCACAGCCTTGTAACAATTTTAAAAAAAGAGAGAGAAAGAGAAATGACTGCTAAGGCTTCTCACTATGGACTGTAAGAAGTGAGAATTTAGGCTTTGTTTTGCAGAAAATGGAGATTCAGAAAATACATTTGAGCCAGAAGTTCTATTGGTTCAGTTTGCCCAGAGCAGGTACTGAGAGGAGGATTTAAATCCACAGAGTTCATCTGGGATGCAATCCCAGGAAACAGCAGGAGATTAGTAGGAAAGTGACATGGAGAACAAAATCCAGCCAATGAGGGAGAGTGATGGAGCTAAGCACATCCCAGGTGGACGTCATTATAGCAGAGACACTCAGTCCTTTGCATTGGGTCGTCGGGAAAGTCATGATGCATTTTTGCACAAAAAAATAAAAAATAAAAAAGTCATGACTTTCCTAACAACCTAATAGTTCACAGCCAAGAGTCTGGAGTCTCATTTCATACTGCCCTATTGTTGGTGGATGAAATTTCAGTTGAAGGGACTCCACAGCAACAGACAAGTGACTCTGCAGGAGTCTGGAGAAAGGAATTGGAGGCACTTCAGCTGACATCAGCAGAGTGTAAGTTAAGAGGTGGATCAGGGCAGCAGGTGCCACAAGTCATAGTGCTCCAGAGAAGCACTGGCCAAACAGGAGTAAGACAGGACTACACTCATGGTAGCTGCAGTGGTTGCCAGGTTTCCAGAGCATCTCTCAGGACTGAGCTCTAAGGAAAGGGCCTAGATGAAAACATAGCCAGGTTCCCAGTTCTGGAAGGAAAACTCATTGTTGAAGTTGTTGGTCCAGCCTGGTATATGTTCCCATGTAAGCCATGGAAGTTGAGCCTCTCATATTCTTTTATTTTTCTTTTCTTCCTTTTTTTTTTTTTTTTTGGAGAGGTTTTTGCTATAGGGCGTGTGCGCATGCCAGAAAGACAGAGAGAGACAGAGAGACAGAAAGCGAGAAATCACCCCCCAGGGGGGATGGCCACGCCACAATCCCTTCTCCTCCATTCTCCTCTTGGGATCTTGGGCACGCACGCACACGTGCCTGGCGTGAGTTTAAGCCACCGGGTCTGGGACACGAACCACGGTCGACTATGTGGGAGTCCAGCAACGTAGCCATTACACTAACTGCTGGTCCCAAGACTCTCATATTCTTTCTGGGGTGGGTCAATGTTGGTCCAGAAAGCTGGCTAGAATATAGGACCAAAAAGTAGTGACAGCAAGGGGTGGGAGGAACTGTGGGGAGCCCACACATCATTACACATGGGGACTCTTTTCACAGGAATTACGTGGAGCATTGATGTGTCTGCTCAACTCTCTGACCACAAGATGGCCCTTTAAGGTGGGAATATTTCATCAAATTACTTAGTCACGCCTTTTTTTTTTTTTTAAATCCCTCTGCAAAAATGCTTAATGAGAGTGAGAAAAGAAAATACATAAACTATTTAAGCTTTCAATACCATTTTCCAGCCTATTTTTTGTTTTTAATCACATTTTAGTTTATAATTCCTTCTCTACATTTAATTGCTATGCATCTTTACTGCTATAGGGCATGTGCGCTTGCCAGAAAGACAGAGAGAGACAGAAAGTGAGAAATCACTCCTCAGAGAGGATGGCCATGCCACAATCCCTTCTCCTCAATTCTCCTCTTGGGATCTTGTGCACACACACGCGCCTGGCGTGAGTTTAAGCCACCAAGTCCAGGATTCAAACTGCTGTCAACTACATAGGAGTTCAGCAACATAGCCATTATGCCAACTGCTAGTTCTGGTATACAACTTTACTTTATACAATATGGTGTTTCAAAGCATGCATGCAGTGTGTAATAATCAAATCAAGGATATCACCATGTACATCATCTTCAACAAAGAACTTTACATTCTTGTGTCCAGTAAACACGTTTTTCCCGAGTCCTTCTCTCCACTCCTTCACCTACCCCTGGACCCCATACAGTCTCTGATATATATACTTGTCCATTCTACTTTTAATCTTTAATCTTTCCATTTCTACCATAAAGTGTAGACATTCATATGTATTGAGAAGAAAGTGAAATTCTTTTTGTTATAAAATTTTGTTTGTTTTGCCCCCAGCCATGAAATAGAAAATATAAAACTCCCCACCAACTGCTGAACTAACTACAAATAACAGAAGATATACAGAGCAAGAGGGAGAACTGCGTTAGTTCCTGAAGCACCTGCCACCATCACAAGGGCTGCTATGAGACACAGGGCTCAGGACCAGCCCTAGCACCCACACCCACATGTGCAGCAATGGCAGAGACCAGGAAGAGGATGAGCCTAGGTTAGAACATAATTACCCTTGGGGCCAGCAGATAGCATAATGGTTATGTCACTAGACTCCCACGTAGTCGACTGCAGTTTGAGTCCCTGATCTGGCAGCTTAAACCGCACACTGGGCACATGTGTGTGCATGCCCAAAATCCTGAGAGGAGGATGAAGGAGAAGTGATTGTGATGTGGCCATCCCCACTCTGGGAGCGTGGGGAGGGCGTGATTTTTCGCTTTCTGTCTCTCTGTCTCTTGGGCAAACACGCGTGCCCTATAGCAAAATCTCTCTCAAAAAAAAAATAATAATAATAATCTTCATCATCATCCTTAGCTAAATCTTGGGCTTTTTATAAATATATAAAGCAATTTCCAAAAAATGGAGAAAATACTTTTGGCACCAAGACCCATTGCAGGTGACAATGAACTGGTCATACTTATCTGCCCTCTAGGCTTCAGGGAAGCTACCAGAAGTGGATTAAGCATGAATCCAAGTGTTGGCAATACCAGCATAGCTTAGATGTCACCCACATGCACTGCAGCAGATAACAACAGGTGGACATTCTGCCATTAGATATGACAGTGACCATCTGTGGTAACTCACATAGAGAGATGCTTATTCCACATATTCCTAATCGAGAGAGAAATAGGCAAAAAAGTTAAATGAATGGTATTAAAGCACTGTTTTGGTTTAAAATGTACAAAGCATATTTTAAGAGTCAGGATGAAAAAACAACAGTGTTGGTGAGGTTTATCTCTTTTGATAAGAGTATAGTAATTTTTAAACTGATATATTTAACAGTAAAAATAAATTTTCTGAGTAATTTTTTTTTTTGGAGAGATTTTCACTGTAGGGCACGTGCGCTCGCCAGACAGACAGAGAGAGACATAGAGACAGAAAGCGAGAAATCACCCCCCAGGGGGGATGGTCACGCCGCAATCCCTTCTCCTCCATTCTCCTCTCGGGATCTTGGGCACGCACGCACACGCGCCCGGCGTGAGTTTTAAGCCACCGGGTCCGGGACACGAACCGCGGTTGACTACATGGGAGTCCAGCGACATAGCCATTATGCTAACTGCTGGTTCCCTGAGTAATTTTTAAAAAGCATATCAATAAAGGAATTTTTAAGAGATGTCAGCCACCCATCAAAGTGCTTAAAATATTGTTCTCTAGATCCAGGCAGTGAAGAAAAAGCAAAGATCCTTTAGCAGGAAAGGGTTAAAACAAAAAATTTTTGAAAATTAAAAAAAAAGAAAAGTCAACTTTTCCCTGCCATGGCAGGTGCTATCTCATAGTGAGATAATTACAAGTCATGGCAGGAAATTGGTACAATCATGTTTAATTGGTTCCAAAGGCTATTATCTATTTTGACCTTTACCTCTGAATAATATTAGCATAGAAATGTATGAATTTTGGGTCTTCTTATCAGGCATAATAGATTATTGTTCCACCTATTATATGACATATTCTTTCTAGCACTGTCTATAAAACACAAATAAAGAAAAATATCAATAGTCTTGGCATGATAAAATGAAAATTACTAAGAAGGAGTTTCATCAAAGCCAGTCTTAAATAAATTAAAAAGAGCAACAGTATGTTAAGTGTTGGCAAAATTTTATTGCAAGGCCAACGAATTTCTCTACAGAGTTTTTGTTAGTGAATAATTAAATACAAAACTGCCAACTTTTCTTAAGTACCATGGATAGTGAAGAAAATAGAAGAGTGCCTGACAGGAAGCAGATGGATTATCTAATTATTTTTCAATTACAAGTGACACATTGAGTGCAAAAATCTGCAAGTTATCTATCCATCCATTTTACAGCTATGTTCCTTATAATAAATAAACATTATTTCATTAAGGCAGCAGTTTTATAAGAACCCTCTCCCCCACCTCCAAAAAATACTCACTTGCAGCATGAATGTCCCAAATAGAGCACATGTATGCATATTTATGCTTGCATTTAAAGTTTTAAAAGCTTTGTTCATATTAGAGTGATCTTTATTACCAAGTAAATAGCTAAACTATTAGAGTCTCATGTGTTTCCTTTGTTAAAGTAAGGCAGAGAGGGGCAGGTTGGGGAGAGATTTAATCAATTCATAAAATAACATATCTGTATTGACTGCCAACTATTATCTCAGCTAAGTATTAGCAATTGACCCTATCTGTAAGTAACCCATGCTGACAAAGATTTATAGAAAGACCACTACTTGCTTTCTGAGCAGCATCAGTATAGTCACATGCCTGTTCCACCCACTCTGTGCTTCCCTTATCACTTGTATTCTTCACTATGTCCAGTGATCTTAAAATCTCCAGAATAAGCTGAGTTCTATGTACTGTTAAGGGCTTGGATCCTGGCCCGAGATCACTCTAGATTCAAATCTCATGGTGTTAGCCAACTGTTCTATGACAATGTATCTAAACTATCTAGGAATCAGTTTCCAAATCTGAAACGTGGGGCTAATAAGAGTCTCTATCTTGGCCATCTTAGTCAAGGGACTGAGGAGTCACCTCTGCCGAGTCGCAGTAACATGCATTTCACAGTGGCCTTCTGGAGACAACACCTTAACCCCAAGAAGTGACTCAAACAGTGAGAACTTCAAATATCCAGGAGAGGAAAGGGGCAGGCCTTCAGAAGAAGATCCCTCCATGGCTCCTGAGAACTAATGATTTCAGGGAAAAAGGAGAAATGAAGATTTTCTACTGATCATTCAGCCTCCAGCCCATAAACTCATGTGGAGAGACAAGGGCCAGGCATTCAGAAAAGACTCCTCCATGGCTCCTGAGAACTAGTGATTTCAGGGAAAAAAGAGAAATGATTTTCTACTGATAATTCAGCCTCCAGCCCACAAACTCGAGTGGTAGAGAGCCCCTCTAATCTTCTCTCTGTCTCTGTCTTTCTCTGCTGCTATCTCTGTCTTTTCTGTTTTATTTGTATTTTTTACTTTTTAAAAGTTTTTAAGGTAAATTATTCTCTTGGCTTTCAGTCCTGCCTTTATCTTGCTAATAATCCCTCTTCCCTCTCCCATATCCAGGAGAGGCAAGGGGCAGGCCTTCAGAAGAAGACTGCTCCATGGCTCCTGAGAACTAGCAAGCATACCATGTAGACTTTTTATTTTTTGCTTTCTAAAAATAAATAAATGTTTTGATTTTTTTAAACATTTTTTCCTTCATTTTCTCTCTGTTTCTTTGTTTTGTTCTCTCTCTCTCTCTCTCTCTCTCTCTCTCTCTCTCTCTCTCTCTCTCTCTCTCTTTTTCTCTGTTTCTCCCTTCCTCCCTCCCTCCCTCTCTCCTTTTCTTTTTCTTTTATCTCATCATTCTACTCCTCAATCTCCATTCACTGCTTTTCTAGATGGATCTAAGGGACCATAGCCAAACACCCAAATACAATTAGGGTTAACATATTTCTCAATAGCCAATGAATCTGCTGCACAAAGGGATAACAATAGAACAGCAGAGAAATTCCAGACCACGTTTTTCGGCACACTCACGAATGCTCAGAATGAACTTCAAGTATTACAAAGAAACACATCATCCATCAGCTGATTGGAAATCACTTCAGAGCCACAAGAAATATGGGAAAGCAAGAAAATACCTCTCCTCCAAGGGAAAAGAATAACTCCTCTTCATCCACAGAAAGTTCAATGGAAATCATGTAAATGTCTGATAAAGAATTTATAATTCTTAATGTAATAATGATGAAGTATAATTCATAATGTATATGTATAATTCATAATGACAAAGCTAACAGAGATGGAAGAGAGACAACGAACTGCAGGAGAGGCAGGATATAGAAGTTGAGGAGTTCCAGGAGGTGAGGAAATTCTTACAAGATCTAAAAGAGGAATTATACACTTTAAAATAGAATCGAATGGAATTGTTAGAGATGAAGGCTATAATATAGGAAGTCAAAATCTCCCTTGAAAATATTAAAAAGCAGATATACAGAAAATAGAATCTCAGGTGCAGAACAAAAAACTGCTAGCCTAGAAAAATCCACCACAAAGACTGAGAATATTACCCCCCCCAAAATGATAATAATATATGAGAAATACTAGATACCATCAAATGTCCAAACATCCAGATAATTGGTATCCCAGAAGGCGAAGAGACTCACAAGGGCATTGGTTATCTATTCCATGAAATTCTGCAAGAAAACTTTCCAAACCTAGAGAGGTACTCAAAGATCCAGTCCCAAGAAATACAAAGGACTCCAAACAGAATCAACCCAAGAAGATCTTCACCAACACACATTATAGCCAGACTGACCAAAACCATAGACAAAGACAAGATACTTAAATTGTCAAGAGAAAAACGGCAAGTTACCTACAAAGGATATCCCATCAGGATAGCAGCAGACCTCTCATTAGAAACAATACGAGTGAGGAAAGAATGGGAAAGTATATTCAAAATGTTAAGGGAAAAGCAATTTCAACCAAGAATACTGTACCCAGCAAGATTATCCTTCATATAGGAAGAAAAGACAAGAACATTCTCAGATAAACAAAACCTGAAAGAATTTACCAACACCAGACCAAATCTCCAAGAAGTTCTCAAGGGAGTGCTATACCAGAAAAATTAAATACAGACACACAGAAATAAGAGTTCAAAAGCTAAGAAAATGGCCAACTTAATTGTAAGGACAAGTCTGGAGTTGAATATTATATCCCAGAATTTAATCGGGAAGATCGAACCACAACAGAAGATAGATTAAGTACATGAGACTGAACTGGTGAAATAGTATTTTATGACTTTTAACTAAAACATTGCTGATTTTCTTCTAGGCTTTGTTTTCTAGTTTTAAGAATTTTTATCCTGTCTTGAGCTGTTGATAGATTCATGTACCTATTATTTGAACAGAATCCTAGCCTGTTTCCTGGCTTTAAGTTTTAAGCAAAATTCCTTAGCATTTATTTGATTTATTAAAGTTAAAACTGCTTTTCTTGAAGTTACCGGCTGAACTTGCTATTGAAAGTAGTAAGATTATTTAAGAAAATCTAGGGGGAAAAAAATGGAAAACAACTGTTGACACCGGAGATAGTGTGAAAGGAGGTTGGGACAGGGCAGAGGGTCAGACATAGGGGGATATATATATGAAACTGGAAATGAAAAATTATTGATGATAACATGCATGATTATGCCACTATGCATATATTCTGGATGGGAAATCACATTTTGTATGCTATGATGAGGCTTAGGGGATGAATGTAAATTAATTAATTAAAAAATATTTCAGGAAAAAAGAGCTCATGGAAATACGTGTAATGGGAAAATTATGTATGAATTTCAAAAAGTTTTTGTACGAAAATAAATTCATACTTCAATTGTAAAGATAAAATAAAATAAAATAAATAAAAGAGTCTGTATCTCAGGATTGTGGTAGTAAGTTACATGCTTTCTGCAAAGCTCTTACCAAGGAGTTTGGCACATGGTATGTACTAAATAAATTATCTTCATATTGTATTAATGTTATACAGTTTCATAATCAGATTACACAGTGGAATAATCTTCAACAAATACAAGAAAATTTTTTGAGAAATAAGGAGAAAATTCTTTGGAGACAAAGGAAATTTTATGTTCCTGAATGAGCTATGTATCGGTGTCATGGGCTCAATAGCTTAGGGAAGTTTCCTCAGAGCAAGCAGTAGCACTGACAATCCGTGTGCAGAAAATGACAATATGCTCACAATGCACCTGTCTCCAGTGAGGCATGAATCCGGCTTCCTCGATTTCCTCCAGGGCATGATGTGGGTGCTGCACAGATTGAGTGACTATTACAGGGGACTCAGGTTTCTATGGGATGGTGCTGGTAAAACTGGGTAATCAGTAAATTTAGTGACAGTATTTCCTGCACCAGGCAGGAGAACTTGTGTTAAAAAAGATTGTGAGGCCATTCCCAGGAATAAGTAGCAAGATAGAGGATATGGTTTAGGTGCTAGCATATTGGAATTTAGAGCTTTTGCTATAATTTCTGAGAACAATCAGTAGTTTACTGTAAGGATAGAGTCTCTTTCATCAACATCCTCAAATAGAAAATATTCCAGTAGGGCAGGGTGATTTGCAGTTTTCTCACAAGAGTTCATGTTGACTGCCAGATGAAGAGTTGACAATGAGGAGGATTCTGTTTGGAAGCAAAACGAAAGGAAAGAAAGTTGCACTGGCCACAGATACCAAATCAAGAATAGGAAATCTGAGCGTGTTCTACTTTCTTTTTTTCTTTAGAGCCTTTTTTGCCCTAGGGCATGTGATCTCACTGGAGATAGAGAGACAGAGACAGTGAGAAGGACAGTAAGAAATCACCTTCCAGGGGGATGGCTATGCCACAATCCCTTCGCCTCCATTCTCCTCTTGGAATCTTGGGCATGCATGCACATGCACTGAGCGCGAGTTTCAAGCCAGCAGGTCTGGGACTCTAACTACAGTCAACCATGTGAGATTCCAGCAATGTAACCACTACGTCATCTGCTGGCCCCAAACAGTAAGAAAGAGGGTTGTACAGTGGAATGAGAGGCTTTGGGGAGATAGACTAAAATTTTCTTTGCTTGTAAAAGAGTATATGGGTAGTTGTTGTATGTGAAGGTCAAGGCTACATGAAAGAACCATCTGTGTATCAGCAGTTGGTGTAATGGCTATGTTGCCGGACTCCCATGTAGTCGACTGTGGTTTGAGTCCCAGACCTGGTGGCTTAAACTCACACAAGATCTCAGGAGGAGAATGGAGGAGAAGGGGTTGCAGCGTGGCCATCTCCCCTGGGGGGAGTGATTTCTCACTTTCTGTCTCTCCGTCTCTCTCTGTCTTTCTGGCAAGTGCATGCGCCCTGTAGCAAAAACCTCTTCCCCCCAAAAAAGAAAGAAAGAAACATCCATTCACAATGCATTAGCAAAAGCAGTGCCACAACTTTGCATTGGCTCCTTTCTTGTGTGAATTGTCTTTGTGAAAGCCACCACTTGTCAGTACTTTCCATACACTAAGCACAGTACTAAGTGTGCTTTCAATCTGCTTTCAATGCACATGGAACAGGTAGCACTGGTTACAAGTGCATTGGTACAAACAAGCAAGAAGAGTTTAGCCATTTACTAGAGGTAACATGCAAGTTCATTAGTGACTGGAACTCGACACCATACCTTGGTAAAATGTTTTGAAAACCCCTGGATTTCAGTAGTTGAACGTGACTTTGTGTGCATTTGTAGAGCAGGAAATCTTTCACTTTCTGTGTGTGCCCTGTTTTTGCACATCCGCATTGTATCTCCCTGTTTGAAGTAAAGGGCCTGTTACAGCAGCGTTGCTGTGTGGCCATTTATCACAAATGGCGCTGGTGGCTCTTTGAATAGAAGAGCAGTACTACCATTGGTTTATGTGACTCTGAATGTGAGATTCATCTGGGACTAGGATCAGATCCCTGCTGCTGTGTGAGGATGCAAAGCAGAACTGGGGACTTTGCTGTGCCTCTGTGGTGGAAAGCCCTTCCTTCAGTTAGGGAGAAGGTGAGGTGGCATATCCGGGTTTGAATTATCACAGGAGTTGGGAGGCAGCTCCTAAGTCTCTCTTTGCAGCAGTGCTGGTATAAGTATATGGGAACATGCCATTATCCTAACAACAGGCACCAGGATTCTCTTTAGGGAGAGAATTACATATATGGAAAATCCAATGTTTGGTGCACTGCGTAGGGCCCAGGGATCTAGGAATCAGGGCATCAAGGACTTTGAAGAAAGCCCCAAGTCCTGTGTGATTCTAGCACGAGACTCTAAGCAGAGAGAAGAAAAAAGAAAAAATGGGAAAGATTAGACAGGAGAATGGAGGGACCAGGCAGTAGTTCAATAGTAATGCAACTGGACTCACATGGGAAAGGCCCAGGGTTCATTTCCTGGGAAGTCTCTAAGTGTACGAGGCAGGCACGAGCCCATGCTCTAGACTGGCAGTGGGGATGGGTCATATGTGAAGATTCTGTTGAGTGTCAAGGGTACTACTTTATCACTCTTTCTGACTTTTGTCTCTCTCTCTCTCTCTCAGAAGAAAGAAATGAATAAGCTTTTTTAATTTTTTTTTTTTTTTAAGTTGCAAGAAGAGTGAGAAACAAAGAAAGTGGATTTGGGGCTGTGTTCTCAATGATAAGGTTGTCAAAATATTTTTTGGAGAAAAAAAAAAAAGAGTAACTTTGCTATGTAGTGTGTAAGCTGACATCCACCCTGCAGAGTCACACATGATTTTGTGAGTTGGGAGTAGAGGTAGGGACTTGATGAGGAATCAATGAATGTTCTACATTTTAAATCTGGGTCAGTGCTAAGAGCAACAGGAATCCTGAATGAGAAATCTTGAACCCAAGAGGTAGAGGAGGCACAAGAACAGAAGCCCACTAGGTATCTTCAGAAATACTTAGGAAGATTTTGGACTCACACAAGCTGTGAAATTGAATACATGTTTTCCAGGGAAGGTCGCACATTCCAAGTCACCTGCCTATATCTTTGTGATCAAAGGGTTCTTGCTAACATCTTGTTCACATTTGTCCCCGTTAGGGGCTTGGGCCTATACCACATTTGACTGTAAGCATGGGCTTTCTGAACAGAGATAAGAAATCCTCTGCAAAGAGAAATGGTTTTCTCATCACCAGGAAATTTGGTCCCCACCCCGATTGTGCTATTCCTAGAAGATGCTTTTGTGTCTCTTCCAGTTGTATGCAGAGAGAACAGCCATTCACTCCAAGATTGTCAGAAGTATAGCCTAGGGACCAGGAGATGGCATAACGGTTCTATCACTGGACTCCCACATGATCAACTATGGTTGGAGTCGCAGACCCAGTAGCTTGAAACTCACACCTGGCCGGTGTGCATGTGTGCCTAGAATCCCAAGATAAGAATAGAGGAGAGGGGACTGTGGCATGGCCACCTCCCAGGGAAGAGGGGTGATATTTTGCTTTCTGTCTCTCTCTCTCTCTCTCTTTCTGGCAAGTGCCCTATAGCAAATAAACAAATAAATAAATCTCAAAAAAAGAATATAGACTGTTACCACTTCGGACTATTTGATCCTATTTCCAAGTAGTTTTTTAATTTACAGTTTTTCTTCAGGACACTGCTTTCTCTCTACAGTACGTATTTATTCATTCATTCAAAACTCTGGGCCAGTGATTGCCAAGGCCAAGGACTCTGCAGGGAATAACATTACTGTGAGTGGAAGAAAAGTCCAAAGACTTTGAAATATGTCTGTTAGCTATATAGACTGTAGGTTTTCTAAATAAAGGATTGCAATGTTACAGCAATAAACTAGAAGTAGAAAAGCTCCTTCATGTCTATAATCGGGAAATGGTGTACTGAAGGGGATTTAGACATGAACTTAATGTGTGAATCAGTCAATCACTGCTAAAGGAAACTAAGAGGAAGTCCATAACTGTATTAAAAGCACCTAACGAAAATCTCAGTTTCCGGTTACAGGCTCTGGCTCTTGTTCCCAATTTATTTTTAACACATTGGTGTTGGGAAACTCTCTGACAACCCTACCAAGACAGACTTGGCTTGCTCTGTGTGTGCAAAGGTCTGGCTAAATTCTTGGGCAAATCCCTCACTATTCACAACTAGTGGGAGCTCTCCCAAAAAAGGAAGAAAAGAATCATTGTAGCTCACCACACCAAGTCAACAAGTATAGGGAGAGGGAGACTTCTTGGAGTTCCAGGTGGAGCAGAGACTGGTACCCAGCAGAAAACTCCAGTTCCTTTTCAAGTTTCCATTTCTCCAGCCCCCACTCATGTCATCTCCACTCCTTACCCCAACAGTTTCAACCACATGCCAGCTTTCTTAATGACACATATTAATTACAATTTTCCAAAAGGAGCCTCGTTTTTACTTTGCACTTCTAGCAATATTTCAAACCCCATCACATAAACTGGCCAAAACACCCACTGAGACTATAAACCAGATGTATTGTAAATTCAGATTATAGTGCTATCCTCAGGAGCCCCACAGCAAACACAAGTAGCCTCACCTCTGTCAAATGGAATGCTGCCTGTCTTTCAAGGAACTCCTGTTCCAGGTGAACTCTGAATACCTCACCTAAAACAAAGTGTGCATGCTTTATACCTTTATTCAGGCATACCAATTAGTGTCATTTTTGAAATATATTTTATACATTTCATCACTGTACATCAACACACCTTGTAAAATGAATTTTTCCAGCATGATCACACTGCACACTGGTTCAGTTAAAGATATTATATATGTTATCATCAATGGATAGTCCTCGACTTCTGCATCCCCCAGATATCCCACCATTTTATTTTTCTCTTAGATTCCCTTCCCCTCACCCTCCCCCAGTTTCCAACCTCTTCACACACTCTATCCACTCTCTGCAACCATTTTTCCATACATCTATATCCTCCAGTCTTTCAGTTTCTGCCATAGAGTGAGGACATTTGGTATATATTACATGGGGACATACCATGTCTCTCTTTTATAGTCTGACTTGCTTTACTCAGCAGTAAATCTTCCATATTCATCCACTTTCTATCAAATGACAGGCTCTTGTTTTTATAGCGGAGTAGTATTCCATAATATACATGTGCCACAGATTTTCAATTCATTCATCTGTTCTGAAATATTTGGGTTGGTTCCATGTCTTAGCATGTATGAATAAGGCCACAGTAAACGTGGATGTGCAAGCACTCTTTTGACTGAGTATGCTCCTATCATTTGGGTCGATACCCAGGACTGGAATGCTGAATCATATGGGAGTTCTATTTGTAGGTCTTGGAGGAACCTCCATATTGTTCTCCACAATGGTTGTACTAATTTACATTCCCACCAACAGTGTAGGAGAGTTTCCTGTTCACCACAACCTCACCAGCACTTACCATTTTTTGTTTTTTGTTTTTTTAATCTTAGCCATTCTGACAGGGGTTAGGTGGTATGGCATTGTGGTTTTGATTTGCATCTCCCTTCTGAAAAGAGATGATGAGCATTTTCTTACATACTTTTGGCTGTTCCTTAGAGAGTTTTTTGTTCAGCTCATTTTCTCATTTTTTAATTGGGCTGATCACTTTTTCTTCAGGTAAGTCACTTGAGTTCCCTGTATATTCTAATTATCAGTCCTTTGTCTGATGCATAGTTTGCAAATACAGTCTCCCATTTAAAGGGTTGTAGACTCACTCTAACTGTTGTTTCTTTTGCTGTGAAGAAGTTTCTTAATTGGATGTAATCTCAGTTGTCTATTTTTGGGATTATTGCCTGTGCTTTGGGGAGAATCATTATTTTATGTGTGTCTATATGTATTTGTCCTATCTTAATTAAATTATGACCTCATAAAGATATAAGACCTTATCTTGAAATTTTTTTTATCTCTTGTAAGTTTCCTCTACATCTTTATTTCACTTTTTTTTACTCCCTAAGTTTTTTTATTTCAGGTGTAGTCTTTTCTATTAACTGAGGGTTTTTGTTTGTTTGTTTGTTTTTGCTATAGATTATGTGTGTTTGCCAGAGAAATAAGGAAGGGGGAGTTCTAGGGGGCTTGGCCATACCACAATTCCTTCTCCTCCCATTCTCCTCGCAGGATTTTGGGCATACAAACACATACATGCCAGAATGTTTTTGAGTCTGGGACTCAAACTGCATAATCAGTCATGTGGGATCCAGCCACCTTCACCACCATTCTAATGGCTTGCCCAAACCTTGTCTTTAAAACAACTAGCATCTACATAATGCTGTGCAGTACCAAAGCTAAATCTCTTTGACCTTCAACCCCTTAAAGTTCCATTAACAAAAGGGTTATCTTTAATGCCCCTCATGAAAAGTTCAAAAAAGTCTATTGAAAAAGCAAAATATGAAACAGATTAAATCATAATGTGTCCATAGAGAAGCTCAGATGTGCCCTTATAAATCTTCCTAGACTTCCAACATGAAAGAACATTCAATCTGTTTCACTTCAAATGTTCTTGTTCACTTTATTATTGTTCCTAGAGAAAGAAAGGCCTGTGGGGTTTAGGGAGGTTGGCCTATGTAATATCCAATTTTTCAGGCTTCATGTAAAAATGTCATTGAATTGATTCACACTTACTTTTGCAGGGCAGAGACTGGAAAATCAGCAAAGGAGTTTACATGTACTGATTTGTTAAAGAGTACAGCAGGCTCCCTTTAGAAAAGACCAAATGAAAATGCTGGTATCTGAATCTTGAGAACTTCTCCCCAGAAATTGTTTACAAAGAAGTTATTATATTTTATAAACTCTAAAGGTTTATAAAACATAATAGCAATCACCCTGGCATGCCTGAGAATGAAAGGTTTACCTCCTCCCTGTCTATTGGAGTGACTATTAAATCTTGTTTTTAAGTAGAGTTCAATGACTCTACATTGGATACATTTTAGGAGGACAAAATCTACACCTAAATTTGTTCTCATCTGACACATCACTGAGGTCCCTCTCTGAAAATAACCAAGGAAAAGATTTCCTCCCTTTCATCAGACAAATGGCTGATTTCAGCTCAGATACAGTGTTCGCATCTGCCCACAAGTGAAAACAAGCCCTAGGTCATTCATTTAATTCCAAACAAGGGGAAGATGGATTTAATAAATTCACTCCTACCACCTCCCTGAAATTTCTACTGAAAGGGCACAGCTTTCTCCTGCATTTTGGTAGAAGTCCTTTCAAGTAATAGTAGAGTCTGACTCTTGGAGGAAAGAGAACACACTGTGCTGTGGAAGAGAAATTAAGGAAGTCAGGTCTCCCACAGTGTTTATACTTGTCTGTAATTGTAGAAGCAAAACAACAAAAACAACAGGTCAGACATGTTTTTAATTACTCCTGCCCGGTTTTTGCAGGAACTTGGTACTCTCTGGCCTTTAGTCATATCGAGAATCCATACTGTTCACCACTCAGGTTATAGTTACCCAGTTACCAGGTACATTTTGTGTGTCAAAATTCAGAAGATCTTGGGAACCAGCAGTTAGCGTAATGGCTATGTCGCTGGACTCCCACGTAGTCGACCACGGTTTGTGTCCCGGACCCGGTGGCTTAAAACTCACTCCGGGTGCATGTGCGTGCGTGCCCAAGATCCCGAGAGGAGAATGGAGGAGAAGGGATTGCGGCGTGACCATCCCCGCTGGGGGGTGATTTCTCGCTTTCTGTCTCTATGTCTCTCTCTGTCTGTCTGGCGAGCGCACGCGCCCTACAGTGAAAATCTCTAAAAAAAAAAAAAAAAAAAAATTCAGAAGATCTTCAAGACAGAAAGTGGTGATCATCATATACTTTTGAGCATTTACTAGTATCAGGAACTCCACTAACATTTCTTAAAGAATTATTTTATTTAACCTTATTTATTTATCCATATATGTATTTTTAACTTGACCAGAGAAGATCAGAGTGTGAGAGAGAGAGCGAAAGTGAGAAAGCAAGCGGATCAGAGTGTGAGAGAGAGAGGGAAAGTGAGAAAGCAAGCCACCAGGTCCAGAACTCAAATCACCATGTAGGAGTCCAGCGCCCTTAACCACCACACCACCTGCTGGCCCTCCACTAATATTTTATGTGAATTATTTAATTAACTTTGTGATAGATACTGCGGCATACCACCCAGAAGCCCCTCTCTCAGGACTGAGGGACTCACTCTCCCAGATGCTAGGAGTGTTCATGACCAATGGTCTCCCATTCACTTGGCCAAAAGTGAGTTTCCTTAACAAGATCATGTTCCTTCTTCAGGGGCAGCCTTCACCCAATGCCTGTTTAATGTAGGGATACAAAAGTCCAGTTCTCATGTCTCAAAAGTGGCAACTCTGAAAAGAGAACCTAGTTTCAACAACCAGTACAGGACCAGCTAATAGAGCCTCTGTTATAATTGCAGGGCAGCTCAAGTCCTTCCTCTTTTTAATCCTGCTTTCCTCACCTCTACCAAGAATAGTCCCTGAAAGCAATACCCTTTAATGTTATTGCATGAAAATCTGAGAATTTTAATGTCTATAGCCTGGGTTACCCAATCTATGATAGTTGAAAGAAGAGGTGATCCGAGGGAATAAACTCTAAAATGAAATATTGGCTCCGGATTATTAAGAGGAAGGTAGCAAGGAGAATCCTATGATCTGTGTTAGATGGAACATTGAGACACCCTGGTAAGCAAGCACAATGCCATAGAGAAATTTGCATCAGGGGTTAGTGCAAACATGCTTAACAGGAAGGTATTGATGGGTGAACTCATGCATTCATAAATTTAATGGGAAATAATTATTTTAAAAGCTTTGGATTTGGAGAGCTACTAATGCAAGGATTTGTAGGGAAGGAAAAAAAAAATGAAAGACAATGGGCAGTCACAAAGCCAGAGAAACTGCTTGAAAGTACATAAACTCCTTCCTTAAGTCCTCAGGAAAGTATGGTCCTTCCTAATACCTATGGAGACAAATCCATTCATTGGATCAATGGGGACATATCACGTAATTCAGACTACTGTGTTTTACAATAGCAAACTCTTTCACAATAGCTACAACTGTTGCTATTATTTTATTTCACATGCAGTGACCGACTGTCATCCTCTGGACCCATTTGGTTTTCGTAGGAATCAGACCTAACCCTCATTCTCTATTTCCTAGTTAACAGATAATATTATGATGCCAATCCTCTTTCAAAATAAGAGACTCAGTGGGACCAGCAGATGGTGTAATGGTTACATCATAGGACTCACACATAGTTGACCAAGGTTCAAGTCACAGACCTCGTGGTTTGAAATTCATGCCAGGCAAGTCAGGGAGAAATAATGGAGAGGAAAAGCATATGTGGGACACAGAAATGGTTTATTATCCTTGATGATAATGCATATTGTATTCTCACCTGGACTGGTCTGAGATGTATTTCATGTTGGGTAAATTCTCTTTACAAGCCAAATGATGTACAGCAATCAAATGTTTTTTTTTAAATAATAATAAAAATAAATTTTAAAAAAAGAAAGAAATTCACGTTGGATGTGTGTGTGTGTGTGCATGCTCAAAATCCTGAGAGAACGGAAGGGGTTGCGGTGTGGCAAACATCCCTAGAAGGGATTTCTCACTTTCTGTCTCCCTGTCTCTCTGGCAAGCTCATGCACTCTATAGCAAAAATCTCCCTCTAAAGAGGAAAAAAAAATTTTTTAAAGGAGACTCAAATTTTAGGAGGACTAAAAGGAATACTTCCTTGCTTTCCTTTGGCATTTGTCCTTAGTGAATATTAGTATATTTATAAATGTTTTCTCTTGCCCTTTGGGCAGCATGAGGCAGGTACAAGTTAAAAAGGGGGGCTCCAGAGTCAAACAGATCAGGGTTTGATTACCTACCAAGATTATTTTCATATATATATATATATATATATGTATGTATAAATATATTTATTTATATTTATATATATAATATGTTTTTATAGATAAATACATAGCTAGTGGGTTTTTTGTTTGTTTTTAGTTTTTGCTATAGGGGATGTGTGCTCACCAGAGAGGTACAGAGGGAGAAGGAGAGCAATAATAAAAGAAATCACCACCCAGAGGAGTGGCCACAAGGCAGTCCTTTCTCCTCCATTCTCCTCTCAGGATTTTGGACACACATGTACACATGCCCAGTGTGTTTTCCAAGCTGTTGGATCCAGGACTCAAACCATGCAATAGAATGTGATCCAGTTGCCTTAACCATGACCACACCACCAGCAGGTCCCCTACTGAGATTTCTAATAACTGCTTTAATTGTACAACTTACTTAACCTCTCTAAGCAAGTTTCCTGTTCCATAAAGTGATAATAAATTGCCCATGTCCTAGGGTTGTCTGTTTAACAGGATATAAGAAAAATGATTATCACAGAGATGAGAAAACATTTTTAAAGTCTAAGTATTACTATTATGATTGTGTTTATTATTATGATTATAATCAAGGATTTTTTTCAATTTCTATCAGGAGACATATGCGGAATACTGGGTGAATTTTAACTATAGATATTGAGTCATTTAGAAAATCCCATATTGTTTAAATCTTTGAGTAGGAGGGTTGACAAACATGAGTCACATGGTTACAATGGTTATATTCTCAATCAAAAATGAGGCTTATGAGCTAATAAAAATGCTTTCTAATTGTTAAAAATGAAAATGAGCAGTTTTTAGTAATAATGTTTAATAGTGATGATTTCATTGAATCGTTATTATTGAAAAGAATGAACTCACACAATGAGCACTGACTGGGAAACTCCAAGATGCCCAGTCACCTCTCCAGGGCACAGCATCCAGAAGGGAGGGACCAGTCTCTGGAGTCAAAGGTACTGGAGTCTCACTTCCTGTGAGAAGCATTTTTCTTTGTCTCAAGAATAGAAACATTTTCCTTCTCCTTCATCTTTCCTTTTTCAGTTAACACTTCATTTGCCAACAGCATTGTTACATTTCTGGATCAATGGTTTCAGGGCTGCCAGAGAGATCTTCAGGCTAGGACCTTATTTCTCTTTTGGTTTTTTTCCATACTCCTATTTTTTTAAAGAGGTTTTTTGTTTGTTTGTTTGTTTGCTATAGGGCATGTGCGCTTGCCAGAAAGGCAGAGAGAGACAGAGAGACAGAAAGCGAGAAATCACCCCCCAGGGGGGATGGCCACGCTGCAATCCCTTCTCCTCCATTCTCCTCTCAGGATCTTGGGCATGCATGTACATGCACCTGGCGTGAGTTTAAGCCACCAGGTCCGGGACTCGAACCACGATCTACTACATGGGAGTCCAGCGACACAGCCATTCTAACTCTCTGTCTCTCTCCCTCTGGCAATTGCATGAATCTTATAGCAAAGAAATCTCTCTCTGAAAAAATAAAATAGCATAGTACCTGGCACCTGGCATGCAGTTAACATAAGTTGGCTGTGCTTTCTGGTTCATCACTATGTATCTACTGTGCCTCTTTTAAATATTGTGAAGGTTATTTTCCTCTCCTCCTCACTACTGTGAAGAGTACCAGAATAGTACTATTGTGTACCCAGATTGCTCCCACCAGGGTTTGGAAGGACACACTCGCTAGTATCAGAAATCAGATCACACTGACTATTTCTCTAAGCTCTGTTACAAAACTCTCATTCTGGATTCTTACCTCTTTCATGAGCTGTTTAATGATTGTCTGCACTCTCCTTTTCTTACAATGTTCTGCATTGCTCCAGCATCTGTGTGGTTTGGAAAGACACACTCGCTAGTATCCCACAGAAATCAGATCACACTGACTATTTCTCTAAGCTCTGTTACAAAACTCTCATTCTGGATTCTTACCTCTTTCATGAGCTGTTTAATGATTGTCTGCACTCTCCTTTTCTTACAATGTTCTGCATTGCTCCAGCATCTGTGTAGGTTGTCAGCATGTAGGTAACTGTCTAACCTAAGAGCTGGACATGAAGAAGGAACCTAATGATCAACATTTCTGATACAATACCAATCCTACAAGCTCACGGGCCAAGAGTCACAAGGTACTAAAAGCTTCAGAGAATCTAAAACTGAACCTCTCAGGAAAAATGTCTGTAAGTTAATACACTCTTACCACATAATTTAAGTTCTTTCAGAGACTGAAAAGGATAGGACTCAAAGGAATTATACAGAAAGTGAGGGCTTCTTTTTTTTTTTTCCTGTTTACAGAACCATACTCAGAATATCCACCTGTAACTAGACAGAAGAAATAAATGACAGACTTCCCCAATGGATAAGACTAAAAGATAAACTTATGCAAGAATTAATACATATCATACACTGTGTTATAGTTTGGATAGTTGTTTGTCCCCAAAATGTAAATGTTTGGGAATTTGGTCTTAGTGGGTGGGGACTGAATGTCCCCCAGAAATTTGTGTGTTTGTATTTAATTGTATGATAAAGCTGTGAAGTGAACAATTTACTCCTTTTATGGTATCCCGCAGTGGATCCTTTGGGTGTAATAAAGTCATTAGGGTGGGATCCCCATTATTGAGTTCTGCTGTGTACATGAAGAGAAGAAATGAAACAACCAGAAGCCACATGCGTACACATCCTGCTCAGCTCTGCTTGAGATCCTACCCTCTGCCATGTTTCAGCCTCACTAGAAGTATTTCCTGGATCCAAGATCTCCAAACTCTGAGTTCAATAAAACTATTTTTTTTTATAAATCCCCAAATCTTAGGTATCTCTGTTAGTGATGCAATAACAAGTTAAGACATTCTACATGACAAACATTATGAATTCATTCAACCCTGAATATAATCCTATAAGGTAGACAAAATTATTATCCATATTTTAAAGTTGCAGGAACTAAAGCACAGAAAAGTAAGTTACTTGCCTGAAGACATACAACTAGTAAGTGGCAGCCTGAGACTCCACTCTTTTATACAGGGCCATGACTTCAATAAAACCCTTTAAGACTATTCATCTGGCTAGCCCCCAAAGGCTACCCACACAACCTTGAAATGGGATCCTGACACTAATAATAATGAATATTTGTAAGCACCTACCAAATTCCATGTCCTGGAGGTATTGTTTTACAACAACCCTGCAAGGCAGGTCCTGTTTTTATTCACACTTGACAGATGAAGGGACTGAGTTTCAGAAAGGTTAATTTCCCTGTTTGATGTCATAGTACCATAAACAGGCAGTGCTGGCAATGGCTTCTAAGTCACTCTGTCCTCAAAGCCCAAGGTCTTAACTACTCTCCTGTATTGCTTTATATGTTAAGGTTGGGAAGCAAATGAGCCTGAGAGTTAATAGATGCTGGGAAACTAAAGCCCAGTTCTCTTTCACTTTTTTGAAATAAATGCTATCAAGACCAAGGTCAGCAACCCTGCAGCTCCCAGGTTTGAGTCAGGCTGTACCTTTTTTCTTTCTTGTAGACAGCTGTCAACGTGGGCTGTGGGAAGGTAGACATGCTGGAAAACACCATATCTCGTTCTTGGCTTTCTCCACCAGAGCGTGAAGATTTAAAGGACATCATTAATGCAGTATTAGCCACGTATTCCAATTATAGCTTTGACTTCTGATTTAAACACTGTTTTGATTAAACAAAATTCCTGATAGAATAGTAATTCTCAGAAATAGGTTGTAAGTTAGTAGCCATTTTCCTTCTTGAATTGAACCAAAACATTTTTTACAAAAATATATTTATTTTTATAAATATATTTATAAATTTTTTTAAATTCCTATGATTGGGTTTTTAAAAATTCTTATGATTCTTTTTAAAAATTCCTATGATTGGGGCTAGCAAATGGTGTGGTGGTTAAGGTTCTAGATTCCCATATGACTGATGACAGTTTGAGTAGCAGACCCAGTGGCTTGTTTTCTCATTTTCCCTTTCTCTCTCTTCCTGTCTCTCTTTGGTCACTTTTTTTTAAAGTAATAATCACAAACAAAATAACATTAAAAAAAAAAACCTATGATTAAAGAGTTATCTCCAATTGAGAGGCCACCCACACGTCCTAAGAGTAAGTTTGGAACTTTCGTCATTCCATGGCCTACCGCTATAGTGGCCTGGGCTTGCACAACTCACTGGGAGATTTGAGACTGCTCTAGGCAGGCTTCCTCTTCAGAGAACACCCTTGGGGCCTGAGAGTAATTTTGGAACTTTAGGTACACTAGCCCACATGCTGCACCCAGTGCAGACTTCGAATTAATCTTCTTCACTAAGTTATAGCACCTAATCAAGAGCTGAACATCTGGCAGAGGAACCAAGCACTTGAAGTTACCCATAATTGCTCTGACCGGGGAGACACAGTCCTCCAATACGAACACACTTAGGAACTAAGGGTGAAATTTCCTTTCCTAATACTACACAATCTACTCCAAAAAATAGGGGGGGAAAGTGAATACTTTATCAGATGATAGTAACCAAGTTACCCATAATTGCCCTGACCTGAGAGACACAGTCCTCCAATACGAACACATTTAGGAACTAAGGGTGAAATTTCCTTTCCTAATACTACACAATCTACTCCAAAAAATGGGGGTGGGGGGCAGTGAATACTGTATCAAATGATAGTTTCTTGAAGAAACATGAGAAAACAAGGGGGTAACTCTCTCCCAGATAAGCATAGTAGTCCTTTACCAAGAGTAGATATACAGAGAAATACACAGAAATGTCAGAAAAAAGAATTCCAAATATTTGAAGTGACAAAACTCAATGAGATGCAAGGGAAAACAGAAAACTGGTTCTAGTAAATGAGAAAATCATTTCAGAACATGAAAAAGGAATTTCATAAAGAGATAAACACCCTAAAAAGGAATCCAAAAGAACTTCTGGAAAGGAAGAAATTAAAATCTCCCTACAAAGCATTAATAGCAGATTAGATCCTGCAGAAGAAAGGCTTTCTGACCTTGAAGACAAAGTCTTCAAAATAGACCAAATCACAAAAAGAATTTAAAAAACAACCAAAAACATGAGGACAGCATATGAGAAATTCTAGACACCATGAAACATCCAAATATTTGTATAATGGGTATTCCAGAAGGTGAAGAATCTGCTAAAGGCATTGAAAAACTCTCATAAAATACTATCTGAATTTTTTCCAAATATGGAGAAATTCAGACCCAAGAAATAAAAAGGATCCCCGCCTCCCACCCAGGCACATCATAGTCATATTTGTAAAAAAAATAAAGAAAAAGACAATATTCTAGAAATGAGAAGGGAGAAACATCAGGTTACTAATAAAGATATCCCATTAGGCTAATATCAGACCTCTCAACTGAAACAATACAGGCAAGGAAAGAATGAGGAGATGTATTCAAAACATTAAAAGAAAAACAGTTTCAACCAAGAATACTATATCCAGCAAGATTATTCTCCAAATAGGAAGAACAAATAAAAGTATTATCAAATAAACAAAAACTGAAAGAATTCACCAATAATAGACCAGCACTAAAAGAAGTACTGAGGGAGAGAAAAATGTTCCACATGGCTCCTGCAAACTAGGTATTTCAGGGCACACAAGAAATGAAGATTTTCTACTGATAATTCAGCCTCCGGCCCACAAACTCAAGTGATGGATCTAAGGGAACCATAACCAAACATCCTAATACTATAAGGTTAACATATTCCTAAATATCCACTGAATATGCTGCACAAAGGGATAAAAATGAAATGGCAAAGAGATTCCAGATCACTTCCTTTTGTGCACTCCTGAACACTCAGATTTAACTTCAAGAATTAGAAAGAAACACACCGTCCATCAGATGACTAGAAATCACCACAGGACTACAAGAAATTAATTTGGTTGGGTAGTGAAAGCAAGAAAATACCTTTCCTCTAAGGGAAAATAATAAGTACTCTTCATCCACAGACAGGTCAATGGAAATCATGAAATGTCTGACAGAGAATTTAGAATATTTATAATGATGAAGCTAACAGAGATGGAAGAGAAGAGAGACAATGAACTGTAGAAAAAAGGAGTAACTGCAGAAGAAAGGAGCTAATGAGTTCCAGGAAGTGAGGAAATTCTTTCAAGATCTAAAAGAGGAATTACACACTTTAAAATAGAATCAAAGGGACCTGTTAGAGATGAAAGATATAATACAGGAAGTCAAAATCTCCCTTGAAAGTATTAAAAGCAGGCTAGATCATACAGAAAATAGAATCTCAGATATAGAAGATAAAATTGCTGGCCTAGAAAAATCTACTACAAAGACTGAGAAAATTACTCTCAAGAATGAGAATAACATATGAGAAATACTAGATACCATCAAATGTCCAAACATCCCTATAATTGTATTCCAGAAGGCAAAAAGATTCATAAGGTTATTGATAATATATTCCTTGAAATCCTGCAATAAAACTTTCCAAACCTAGAGAGACATTCAAAAATCCAGTCCCAAGAAATACAAAGGACCCCAAATAAAATCAACTCAAGATGATCTTCTCCAAGACACAGTATAGCCAGATTGACCAAACAAAGTCAAAGATACTAAGATTGGCAAGAGAGAAACAGCAAGTTACCTACAAAGGTTATCCCATCAGGCTAACA